>NC_057717.1:77570987-77573651 GCF_004010195.1 Chiloscyllium plagiosum | reverse complement strand
AATTAAATTGATCCTGGATGGGTGTTGTTTGATTATTTTGATACATTTTAAACCCATTGCTTCCATTTGCTTTAATATTCTGACTAATAGAAACATGATAGTGAGGAATCAGAGCCTGAGAGGTCATCCTATCAAAGTTAATGCTAATGACGCAGTTTGTCTGAGTTTTAGTCGGCATTCTGGAAAAGAACACTGATTACAGTGAAACTGCTACATTGAAAATAGATTACCATTCCTCAACAGATGTTTCTGGCTTGACTCTATTCTGTGAAATCTCTCCTGCCTGCAAGATCATGTGTTTGCATTTGCCATTTGCCAAGGGCTGTGTTATTGGGATGTTGCGGTAATTAGAACACATTTGTAAAGCTTTGATACCGGATCATTTGGCTTTCCCAATACTTCAATTATTCTAAATTCTGTATTCTATCGTTTGGGATTCATTGTCGTGATTAAATAAGTTATGTTTTTTCTTCAAGCCGAGTGGTTTGACAAGCTGCTTCATTCCTGGAATATACACGCTACACTGAAAAAAAAGTTACGGTCTGGACTGTCTTATTCGAAAGTTTTGGCTTGGCCCATCCCATAATATGTTTGTCAGGCAGCTGAACTTCATTAGAATGGAATCCTCCAAGTCGGTGTTTCCCTTCAGATTTAGTGCATTATGAAGATTAAGAGTTTATTGATACTGGAAATCTGGATACGTCGGACATAAATTCCACCTACCTGAGCGAGACTGACCAATCAGCTGCACAGCAGTCTCACCAATTTTCTCTCAGTCAATGTTTTCTGTAATAGTGTTTTCCAAATATGATGTATTCAGCACGTATTGACACTGAGCCCGAACTACGAAGCAAATGCATGAACTTTCAGATTTACGTGATCATGGTTCATCTGTACAGTACATTTGTTCAGCGACTGTGGGAAAACTGAGTGCAAGTCTGCCCTTCCTGCTCTTGGACGGATGTTATGAAATATGACAGTGTCCTGAAAAGATACATAAGAATGTTGCAGGTTTGGAGAGCTTGAGCTATACAGAGAGACTGAAGACAATTAGTTTGCATTCCTTGGAGTGGTAGAGGCTGAGTGCGACCCCTTGTAGAGATTTTGAGAAATCAGGAGGGTCATGGATACAGTTAATAGTCAAGGCAATTCCCCTGAGGTGAGACAGCCCGAAACTCAAGGGTGTAGCTTTAAGATGAAAGGGCAACGAATCAAAAGGGATCTAAGTAGCAACAATTTCATGCAAAGGGTTGTCTGTGAATGGAATGGGCTGCCAGATAAAGTCGTGGATACTCGTATAATTACAGCATTTAATACACATCTGGATGGGGACAGTAACTGGATGGAGGGATACGCGCCAAATGCTGGCAGATGTGACGAAAATTATTTCGGATAGCTGGTCAGCTGGTATGAGTTGGTCTGGAAGTTGTGTTCCCATCCAGTCTGTCACTATGGCTATATGTCTATATCATATGGCCGTGAGTTTAACGATGGTGCATCATAATTTGCAGTAAGTGTTTGGAAGTTAGATGAGTGACACTTGCCAACATTTGTAAATTTCCAGTCTAGTGCCCATATCTTACACGTGATTGTGCTTCCAAACGGTTATGTTCATATTCTCAAGCTTTTTTATTCAAATTTTACGAACCTTTCCATATCACACTTCTTTCCGTCTTTCTCTCTCTCGCGCTCACTCTCTCACTTCCTCAATCAATCTCTCATTGGTGGGCGGCACGGTGGCACAGTAATGACGCGGATATCTGTTGAGAGATGTCGGGTCGTTCAATGTGTGGCAGTCAAAACCAAGTACTGAACTATACAAAAACGATTTTCAATACATGAGTCACAGCCATGTTATGCCCTGACTTCACAAGTGTACATCAAAACTAACTTCAATACTTTTGGGGCTTATGCTCCACTGTCCCCTGGTGAACAGTTCCACCATTCTCTGATTGAATACATTTTCCCTCGTAACTCTTTCTAAATCTCGTACACTGTACTTTATGTCTATTGCTCTCTGTTTTTCATCCCTCATTCAAGGGGAAATATTCCTCCTGTCGATGCTATGCATGTCCCTCATAACTTTATATGCCTCAATCATGCGCCTGCACAATATCCTTTCCGTCAAGGATAACAAATTCAATCTGTACAATTTATAAATAAAACGCTTCAGCGCCATCAATATCTCCTCTGCACCCTCTCCAGTGACATCATATCCCTCCAAAAATTTAAATACGAGAATTGAAAAAAATATATAAAGATCATACTGTTGCATCATTACATCCCAGCTCTTTAATTCTGCGGCTCGACGAATTGTTTTGATGATGAACTGCGACAAAGGAATGCCCACGGTTGTCGGTAACAGACAGGCATTTGCCTGTTTGACAACAAGACAGAGTTGATGAGTCAGTGTCTGCTTATTTGGCGGGCAAGAATTCCGTAATTCTGTGTGGTCTGATGTTGGCGCGTAATGTAAAACTAAAACAATCCAATACCCCAACAATTACTTCAATAGTTAGCAACCAAATTTCATGTAACATATCCCAAACCTTGTAAATGATTATTTACAAAACTTTATTTTCTCCTTCAAACAGTAGACTTAACAGTTTATTGATAATTCATTCAATGAGAGATATCATTAACAGACGAATAAATGAAGAACAA
>NC_057717.1:77566955-77570520 GCF_004010195.1 Chiloscyllium plagiosum | reverse complement strand
TATGAAACAAGGCCATTTGATATATCGTGTCATCAGCGATACTCTGAAGTGGATCATATCCACACCAAGTCCCGCCCCATCCCTTTAATACCGCATTTACCTGAGCTAATTCACCTATTCTGCAAAGCGCGAGAGACACTGTACAATTTAGCATAACCAATCCATCGAACTTGCACATGTTTGGACTGTAAAAGGACACTGGAGCACTCACGCAGACACGAAAAAAAATGCAAACTCCATACAGACAGCATGCCATAAACCGTGGCCGTCGCCTTATGAGGGGCTTCTATGCAATTCACGACAGGTAAAAGTTTAGATTTGAATAATAAATATTGTGAAGAAGGAGATAGATATACTTCTGATGAATGAATAGGTGAATGGGAAAAGTGGGAACATGTGTTGATTTGAGTGACCACCCATGAACATATTCGACAGTGCGTTGTTGGAAAAGCACAGCAGGTCAGGCGGCATCCGAGGAGCAAGGGATCGACATTTCGGGCTTAAGCTCTTCATCAGATAAATAAGAGGGTGTTGGTTTGAAGTGAAGGTAGGTGAGAAAGCGATAAGTGATGGGGAAGTTGACAGGTCAGAGAGGGTACTGCTCCATGATGCTACCTGACCTACTGTGCTTTTCCTGCAACATGTTCTCGATTCTGATCTCCAGCATCTGCAGCCCTCACTTTCTTCATCTAGGAAAATATTGAATGATGGAATCAGTGTGAAGTGCAGAATGACTTTCTCCTATTCCATGTTTCTATATTTACATCAGGAAATGTAGCTTTGATGCAATTTGTTGCCTCTGTCAAACATATAAGTTGTGAAACACTGAGGCCACAGTGCTTCACTCTGTGGCACTCCACGCGTTAAGTCTTGCCAATTCTATAGTTGTTAATTAATACCAACCTCTTTTCTTTGTTAGGTAGTCTAAATTGAAGACAATATGATGTATGATGTCTAAAATCACAATGCCGTGTTTCCTGCTGTATCGGTGTAAGCAGGACTATGCTGGGAAATTTAATAGACTACTGATCGCAGATGCGAATTTCGCTTTGGTAGGTGCTGATACTTAACTTAAAAATGGAATTAAGAGTCGAATGCATTTATTGTCAATTGTAAAACAAAATCAGTCTTGTCCACTAATGTCCTTTATGGAAAAAATCCGCCATGTTGTGGACAATTTAGGACCTCAGATCCAGAGCAAGGAGTTTAACTTTTGACTGCCCTCTTGGATGTTCAGGATGGGCAATAAATCATGACCTAGCGACTTACTCCGTTATCCTTTGAATGAATGTTTTTGAAAATCAAAGCTGTTTTATTCTACCATATCAATTTTATCCTGAAATCATATCAAACAAAGGAAATTTATTCACCTCTCCACTCTGTTCTCCTGGGAACTGCATGGGTCCACTTGCAAGCTCTGTTCTCCTATCATTGGCATTGAAAACCATTTGCACACAGTTCCGAGAGCAATGGACTCTGAACACATCAAAACTGTATTCTCCTGACAGTGGCCCATGTCGCCATGCACAATCTGTTGCCCGCGAACGGCCTGGAAATCTTTCATAGAACATAGAATAATACACGCAGAATAGGCCATTCGGCCCTCGAAGTTGCACCAACCTGTGAACTATCCTCAGCCCGGCCCCTACACAATCCTAAAATCATTCATGTGCTTACCTAGCGATGGGAACAGGAGAATCGACGTTTACGGCATAAGCCCTTCTTCAGGAATGAGAAGGGTGTGCCAAGCAGGCTAAGATAAAAGGTAGGGAGGAGGGACTTGGGGAGGGGCGTTGGAAATAAAATAGGTGGAAGGAGGTTAAGGTGAGGGTAATAGGCCGCAGAGCGGGTGGTGGCGGGGAGGTCGGAAAGAAGATTGCAGGTTAAGAAGGCGGTGCTGAGTCTGAGGGTTGGGACTGAGAAAAGGTGGGATGAGGCGAAATGAGAAAGCTGGAGAAATCTTCATTCCTCCCTTGTGGTTGGAGGGTTCCTAGGCAGAAGATGAATATGTTGCTAGAAAAGCGCAGCAGGTCAGGCAGCATCAAAGGAACAGGAGAATGAAATGAATTTGTTGGTTGCTCGATGATTATAAATCTTATCTCTCATAAGATTTCCAAAACCTTTCCTACAACAGAAGTAAGGCTCATTGGTCTATAATTATCTAGGTCATTTCTGCTGCCCTCCTTAAACAAGGGAACAACATTTGCAATCCTCCTGTTCTCAGGTACTAAACCCGTAGACAATGATGACTTAAATGTCTACTTTCACTCCTTCTAGAATTGATAACACCTTTGCGTAAATAACCGTGATCATTTCTCGTCTCATTTCTCGTCACTCATTCTTTTCTTCCACAATGTTCTACTTTTCCTGAGTGAACAACGATAAGGAATGTTCATTTCGCAGCTCTCCGATCTCTACATGGTCCAGACTCAACTTCCCATTTCTGTCTTTGACTGGCCCTATTCCTACTGTAAATATATTCCTTACTTTAAAAACAGAAGGCTGGATGGATTCAGCATTCAAAACCCTGTGGTGACTCTGTAACCCAAGCAGGGGGCGTGGCCACGTGACGTCCCCGTCTCGCACCCGGAAGAGTACGGGGCGGTCACGTGGCGTCCCGTCTCGCACCCGGAAGAGGGCGGGCGATCAGGTGACGTCCCGTTTCGCGCTATTTCGCGGGCAAAAGAAGGTCACGTGGGGTCGGACAGCTAGGAATGCAAGAAGGCGGGGATTGGAATCAGACTAACACCCAATTAGAAGATAATTCTACTTCAGTGTTTATATGACGTTTTTTATGGTATAAAAGACTGGGGCAGGGACAAAACGAGGTCTTTCTTTTTGAACTGGCACACTTCTGTAGTTTGTCAGGGACAAAGATGTTTTGACCCAGAGCTCTGAATGCTTTGTTCACTTACTGTGTAAAATAAATTAAGTGTGTGAGACCGAATATCTTCTCCTATTGCTTCATTTAAAAGAACACGCAGGACTTGGCTCACACATAGAAGAAAGTAAGTTTGTAGATTGAGCCAAAGTCCAACAATTTGGTGACCCCGACGTGATGACAAAGGGGTTTAGACCCAGAGCTCTGAATGCTTTGTTCACTTACTGTGTAAAATAAATTAAGAGTGTGAGACCGAATATCTTCTCCTATTGCTTCATTTAAAAGAACACGCAGGACTTGGCTCACACATAGAAGAAAGTAAGTTTGTAGATTGAGCCAAAGTCCAACAATTTGGTGACCCCGACGTGATGAAGACGGAGAAGTGACGGAAAGAGAGAAAAATAGAAACAACGGACAACTGACGTTTGATGACAACAACAAGCGGCGCCGCACAAAAAAGGTGAGCAGACGCCTGTTTACATCAAAGTTCTGCAATTGGAGATACTAAATTGATTGTTGTCATTATACTGCAAGTGTCCTAGTAATAGTAAGTGGACAAAGCATTGATAAGGTACGTATGGGTTTAAAGTCCCTTGGGGTTAGAGTCCCCATAAAAGCAGTAAGGTACGTACGGGTTTAAAGTCCCTTGGGGTTAGAGTCCCCATAAAAGCAACAAGGTACGTA
>NC_057717.1:77555165-77562608 GCF_004010195.1 Chiloscyllium plagiosum | reverse complement strand
ATTAAACATGAAAAAGATATGAAAAGATTAGCGGAGGCCCTGATGAAACCTGCAGATGTGGCAGTGGTCAAATGTTGAGGACATGATAAAGCAGATACAGTAGTAGCGAAGGAAGCAGACTCAGCAGCAAAGAAAGCAGCAGGGTATACACCACAGTATATAATGATGCAAACAGAGAGAACAGTGTATGACCTGCTGTGGTTAAGTGCAGAGGACATGATAAAGCAGATACAGTAGTAGCGAAGGAAGCAGACTCAGCAGCAAAGAAAGCAGCAGGGTATACACCACAGTATATAATGATGCAAACAGAGAGAACAGTGTATGACCTGCTGCCCGCTTGCGATGCGAATGTGTTAATATAAGAGCAGCAGAAAGCCTCTCCTCATGAACTGACAGTATGGAGAGAGAGAGGGGCCACAGAATCAGAAGGGATTTGGAGGTCACCGGATTGTAGACCAGTGCTACCCCCAGGTTTGATAGCTTCTATGCTTCAGGAGGCACATGGGCTCACACATAGTGGAAAAACAGAGATGCAGAGGTATCTGACACATTGGTGGCATCCGTTCTTGCCAGCGATGATTGAAAGTTATATCAGGGAATGTAGAACGTGTACAGAATATAACGTGAGAGCAACAGTGAAACCACACGAGGGAAAATTCCCTCTTCCAAGAATGCTAGGTCAAAAATAGTGATTGACTACACTGATATGATAGAGAGAGTAAACGGATATCGGTACCTTCTGGTAGCAGTGGATGCATACACTGGTTGGCCAGAAGCAATACCTGCGAAAAAGGAAGATGCAAAGACAGTGATCAAATTCTTGATAAACCAATATATTCCAATACATGGGTTTGCAAAGAAAGTCAGGTCAGATAATGGCACACACTTCAAGAATAAAGACCTGCAAGAAGTTGAAGCAGCTTTCGGACTGAAACATGCGTTTGGAACAGTGTACCATCCTCTGTCACAGGGAAAAGTGGAAAGAATGAATCAGTGCATAAAAGGAAAAATAGGAAAAGTGTGTGCACAAACAAAGTTAAGCTGGGTGGATGTCCTACCCTTAGCTTTAATGTCCATTCGAAGCTCAGTAAACTCTATCACAGGGTTCACCCCGTATGAGCTGACAACAGGGCAGCACTTCCCGGGACCGGGAGATGGAATACAGATGTTAGAGGGAGGAGGAGCCTCTCTAAAGGTACAAACCTTACTATGACCAACTAACAGCTTTGGTGTCAGCTTTCTCCAAACAGGTTGGACCGGAGAACGGGGAACTACAGAGCCAGGCGCCATCTATTACAGACTGGGTCCTGTTGAAGGTGATCAAACGGAAGTGGTCGGAGCCGAGGTGGACAGGACCTTAAAAGGTGGTGGAGAGGACATCTCATGCGGTTAGACTACAGGGGAAAGGAGAAAGCTGGTACCATTGGAGCCAGTGTGCAGCCACGGAACCGCCAACAAGAACTTTAGAACAAATAAGAACAGAAAACGAGTAGAAGGGTCCTAAATGATTAATGTTTGTACGAAGAAGCTTTTGGAAAAAGGGGGAGAGGTTCTCAAGATTTCTAAGCAAAGCTGTGTAAAGGATATAATGTTTATCTCTGCAAGCAGCCCACATTACCTTAGGCCGTGGAGATTGAAAGTCTTTGCTATTGTCTTATGTATGAGTGTTATGCTGCTGTTAATAGGAGTATTAACCACGAGGGACAAACACACAGGCGAGGGAGGAAGCTCCAGGAACAAAAGAGCAGTAAGGCAAGAGGCGGATAAATGTTTAAAGGAGACGAGGAGCCGGGTACACATCAGACAAGATAGAAATCATGGTACTACATATCTGTTTGATTAATGCAAAGTAATTGATTGTGGCTAAGATATAGGGAGCTGGAGGGATTATGATGTATATCTTTGATTTTATGCCATTTACTATGACCCATGCCCGTCGTGGGATAATGTATTAACATGGACTGGGGTACAATGGACCCCCAAGAGGTCGTCACCCTTGGATAATAGATGGAACATTCAAGACCATGTGAGCCTGACAAAAGGGCAACTTGATCATTCTTCAGAGTTAAGAAATCCACTTTTGTTAACTCTGACAAAATTTGATATTAATCCTAGTCCAAAGGAGGTACAGAGTTACTGTGAGAGTGATGACAGGTGCTTTTATCTTGTAATAGGTGTAGATCAATCTGGAGTGGATAATATGGGATTATTAAAGGTAACCTTAGTGGACCCTCCTATGAGCCAGCCACAAACTGAAAGCAGAAGTATGAAGGTAGAACCAAGTTCAGGAGTTGTGGTAATAGACCACAACAACCTTACGAGAAGGGACATTATTAAATTAGCTACCGGGTATGGGGACAAGAACTTATGGCTGGACTGGATGACAGCGACTGCAACCTCAATGAATATGAGTAATTGTGTCGCGTGTTCTTCGGCAAGGCCAACTCTATTTACTTCTCCAGCCCCATTGTTCACTAACATAGACCCAATCGGATTTCATTGTATGATGGCCCTCACTATGCAAGCGAACCCTCCAAATTGTACCACATTTAGTGCTATTTTCCCACTGTAAAGACTTCTGTGTTGCCTCCAGTGTTTACACCTCGAGCCAACAATTACACTTGTTTTGCTCGAAAGTCAAATATTGTCTTGGGAGACATGCCTGCTGACTGGTGTCAGGACACAATTAATGTAACTGGCTGGCAGAGCTGATCTTTTTTGGTACTGTGGAGATAGAGCACTGCATATTAGTCTACCTCCAGATTGGTCTGGAACCTGTGCAATGGTTAGGTTAGGGGTACCGCAATGGTTAGGTTAGGGGTACCCTTATTCCTTTTGGGAGAACGACGACAGGGAATAAATCCGTAATCACGAATTCGTAGGGATTTGTTTGATGTATCATCTGGCTCAACCACTTACACAGATGCAATAGGTGTTCCCCGTGGTGTACCTGATGAATATAAAAATTAGCAGACCAGATAGCAGCAGGGTTTGAGAATCTCCCAATTATCGGGGTTTTATTCCCAGTTCCGCCGAATAAAAACGTTGACCGAATTAATTATGTACATTACAATGTACTTAGGCTCGCCAATAGAACGAGAGATGCGGTGGCGGGACTTTCTGAACAATTGGCAGCAACCTCATTGATGACAGTTCAAAATAGAATGGCCTTAGAAATGTTGCTAGCAGAAAAGGGGGGAGTGTGCTCTATGTTTGGAGATCAATGTTGTACGTTCATCCCCAACAAAACGGCACCTGATGGTTCGGTCACCAGAGCTTTGGAAGGACTAAGAATTTTGTCTGAAGAAATGCATGAACACTCGGGTATTTACAATCCTCTAGGAGGACTATTTGATTCATGGTTTGGGAAATGGAAGGGATTAATTGCCTCTGTGTTTATGTCCCTTGGAGGTATGATTATTGTGTTAGTGTTGTGCGGATGTTGTTGTATACCCTGCATTAGATCTTTGTTAAACAGGGTAATTATTACAGCAATTGAAGGTAAGGCTCCCCCGCCTTACCAGGTGTCACAGATGGAGACGGAAACCATGGCTTTAGCAAGGAGGGAGGACTATGCATCAGAGAGCGAATATGATGTATAGAACAGGTTGGTTGGTCTCATTTTCATGAGCTCAAAAGGGGGACTTGCAAATATATTCCTTACTTTAAAAACAGAAGGCTGGATGGATTCAGCATTCAAAACCCTGTGGTGACTCTGTAACCCAAGCAGGGGGCGTGGCCACGTGACGTCCCCGTCTCGCACCCGGAAGAGTGCGGGGCGGTCACGTGACATCCCGTTTCGCGCCCCGGAAGAGCGCGGGAGATCACGTGACGTCCCGTTTCGCGCCTCGGAAGTGGGTCGAGGAGGCCGCGTGATGCCCCATTTCGCGGGCAAAAGAATGTCACGTGGGGTCGGACAGCTAGGAATGCAAGAAGGCGGGGAATGGAATCAGACTAACACCCAATTAGAAGATAATTCTACCTCAGTGTTTATATGACGTCTTTTATGGTATAAAAGACTGGGGCAGGGACAAAACGAGGTATTTCTTTTTGAACTGGCACACATTTGTAGTTTGTCAGGGACAAAGAGGTTTAGACCCAGAGCTCTGAATGCTTTGTTCACTAACTGTGTAAAATAAATTAAGAGTGTGAGACCGAATATCTTCTCCTATTGCTTCATTTAAAAGAACACGCAGGACTTGGCTCACTCATAGAAGAAAGTAAGTTTGTAGATTGAGCCAAAGTCCCACACTACCCTAATCATCCTTTTATACCTCACAGACCTTTTGAAAGCTTTAGGGTTCTCCTTTATTCTATTTGCTAAAGACTGATCGTGCCTCTATTTGTTCTTCCTAACTCTCTCTTAATTTCCTTCCTAGCTGATCTGTACCTCCCCATCGCCTCATCTGTACCATCTTACCTCATCCACACATAAGCCCCTTTCTTCTTCTTAACAAGAAATGCAATTTCTGTAGAAAGCCACGTTTCATTTGCCTTATCACTTCCTCCCTGCCTGACAGGGATGTACCTATCAATGACACGCAATATCCGTTCCTTGTCTGCATCCCCTGCATTTTGCTACCCAATTCTATGCATCCTAATTCTCGCCTAATCGTATTATAATTGACCTTGCCCCTTCATAACGCTTGACCTGTGGCAAGTACCTGTCCCTTTTCCTCGCTAAACTATACATAACTGAATGATGGTCAATATCTGCAAAGTGCTCACCTTGAACTAAATCGAACGCATGGCCTGGTTCATTACCAAGTATCAGATCCAATGTGGCCTCCCCTCTTGTCACCCCCTCGACGTACTGTGTCAGAAAACCCTCCTGTATACATTGGACAAAAACTGATCCATCCGACCTATTCGAGCTGCAATATTTCCAATCAATTTTGGGGAAGTTAAAGTCCCCCATAATGACCACCCTGTTCCTTTTCACTCCTCTCTTCCATCTCCCTGGAAATCTGCGGAGGCCGACAAAAAACTCCAAGAAGTGTGACCTCTTCTCTCCCATTTCTAAGTTCAGCCCACACTACCTCAGTAGACGAGTCCTCATCAAAAGTTCTCCCAGCCACCGTTGCATTACCTTTGACTTCACCTCCCCCTCTTTTACCGCCTTGCCTGTTTTAAATGAAAGATCTAAACCCAGGAACCTGCAACATCCATTCCTCACCCTGTTCTATCCATGTCTCCGATATGGCAACAATATCGAAGTCCCAGCTACCTATCCATGCTGCAAGCTCACCTACCTTATATGGATATTTCTGCCGTTGAAGTGGACACACTTCAAACCACTTCGCTGACTGCCAGCATATTCCTGTGAACCTGAAATCCTGTCCCGGTCCTTCCTACGCTCATCCTCCAGTGCACTGCTGCTTCACCTCAGGTTCCTACCCCCAGAGATAGTTTAAACCCACCCGAATAGTAGCAGAAAATTTCCCACCCAGGATATTAGTACCCCTCTGGTTCAAGTGAAGACGGTCCTGTTTGTAGAGTTCCCAACTTCCCCAGAATGAGCCCCAATGACCCAAAAACCTGAAGCACTCCCTCCTGCACCATTCTTGCAGCCAAGTGTTTCGCTGATATTTCTTCCTATTCCTTGACTCGCTATCCAGAGATAACAACTTTGTTTGTTCTAGCTCTCAGCTTCCACCCAAGCTCCCCGAAATCCTGCTTTACATCCCTACCCCTCTTTCTGCCTATGTCGTTGGTACCTCCGTGGACTTGAGGCTGGTCACTCTGTCCCTTCAGGACCCCAAAGTTACGATCCGAGACATCACGGATACTGGCACCTGCGAGGTTACACAACATCCGTGAGTCTGGTTCGTTCCCAACAGGCCTTCTATCTGAGCCTCTAAGAATTGAGTCCCCAATGACTAATACTCTCCTCCTTTCCCTCCTTCTCTTCTGTGCAACAGGGACAGGCTCTGTGCCAGAGACCTGGGCCCCATTGCTTGCCCTTGGTAAGTCGTCACGCTCAACAGTATCCAAAAAGGCATACATGTTTCAGGGGAACGACCACAGGGGATCTCTCCACTGACTGTTTTTTCTCCTTTTGAACAGTCACCTAGCTTTCTTCTTGCCTATGAGTAACTACTTCCCTGTAACTCCTATATATCACAGCCTCTGCCTCCTGAATGATCCGAAGTTCATGCAGTACCCGCTCCAGTCCCCTAACACGGTGTTGGAGGAGCGAGAGTTGGGTGTACTTCCTGCAGATGTACTTGGACGGGACCATATTGGCGTCCCTGACCTCAAATATTATGCAGGAGGAACATTGCTCTCCCTGTACTGTCCCCTCCCTGCTAGTCCTCTCTTCATGAGCTAAAAAAGAGACGTTTTCCTGATATGAACCTTGTTTGAAGAGGTGGTTGGTTGGGAGGCCCTACAAAGGTAGCGTCTCGGATTGAGAAGACAATGACTTATATAGCAGGATGGAAATGAAAATAAGAAGTCCCTCCCTTCTCAGAAACCTCTGCTGTCTGACTTCAAAGTTAAAAGCACGAATCAGCGAATCACGCTCCCGGCTGTCCCCTGGTGCAAGCTCCCGCCCTTCGAGTTGCTGCTGCCACTGCCGCTGAAAATCAGAAATGGAGGACTCCCGCGCTGGTGATAAGTTCAACCTCTGTTCTCGTAGCATCTGCCTGTGAACCTATCCCTACGCTCTTCTTCTACCAATAGCCATGAGCCCATCCCCACTATGTTTCCCTTGCAACGATTTCTTAAACAATTCTCAATTGGTTCCTCAAGCAATGAATTGTGAACGCATCACCACGCTTAGTGACTCACAACAGTCTGTGAACACATGGCCAGCCTGTTTCCCAGCAATAGGCTTTGGACCCATTCCCATTGTCTTCTGCCAGGAGCTGCTTGTGAATAAATGCCCACTCAGTTCCCATTGCCTTGGCCTCTGAGCCCATGTTCACTCTTTGTCGTCACGACCGTTCATAGGCCATTGCTAGGGGACCAGATTTCAGATATATAACAGGTGTTTGCTCCTGGAAGATGGGGCATAGAATAATGGTGTTTACATAAGGAATCAGGCTGTTTGTGGGACAACAAGGTGGGGATGTATTCTCAGTTGTTGTGGAAGCAAAAACGTGGGGATGGGTTCACAGGCTGCTACATGTGGAACACACAGCATTGTGGCTGATTAATTACCTCTTGGCACAAGTACAAATAGATAAACTTATTCATATATCCAGTCTGTTCTCCAATCGGCAGTCTGTGTCCCCTTCCACAATCTGCTCCCCTCGCAACAGCCTGTGAACTCATCCCCAGACTGTACCCTGAACAATAGCTGTGAATCGATCTCTAACCTGTTTTCCCGACAAAGGCATGTTGGCCCATCCCAGCTTCATTGTCATAGCATCGGCCTGTTGACCTATACCTACACTTTTCCTCTCCTCATGGCCTGTGAACCCATAACTACTCTGTTCC
>NC_057717.1:77535601-77554842 GCF_004010195.1 Chiloscyllium plagiosum | reverse complement strand
CCCACGCAACGGCCTGTAAGCCCATCGACACGATGTCCTCTGTGCAATGGCCTGCTAAACCATCCCCTCGATGTTCAACTTGTAGTGGCCTGTATTGTCATTCCCACTCGATTCTCCCAGCATCTGCCTTTGATCTCATTCACCTTCTGTTTTCCCAGCAACGGTCTCTGAAACCATCCTCACTCTGTTCCCCTAGCAGCAGCCTGTGTCCCCTTTTACACTGTTCTCTGAGCAATGGCATATGAACCCATCTGCGATCTGTTCCACTCGAAGCGGTCTGTGAACCCATTCCCATTCTTTTCTGCTGCCAGCGACCTGTGTCACCATTCCCTATCTGTTGCACTTGTCACTGTCTGAAAACCCATCCGAACTCTGTTCTTGTAGCCATTCCCATACTCTTCTTCTGGCAATGGCCGGTAATCTTATCTCCACTTCACTTTTCTCGCAACGGTCTCTAAAACAAATGTCACCAGCTTCTGCCAGCAATGACAGAGAACCCATCCGCGCACTGAGTTCCTCCCAACAACCCGTGAAACGATCGCCAGTTTCTTTCCCCTGCAATGACCTTTAGTAGCATTCCCATTCTGTGCTCCTTGCAACAAAATCTGAACCCATCCCTACTCTATTTCCATGGTATTGAATGTGAAACCATCCACATTCTTTTCTCCTCACAGCAATCTATGACACGGTCCACACTCAGTTCTCGGAACAACAATCTCCGAACCTATTCCCAATGTGTTCCCCGAGGAACGGATGTGAACCAATCTCCATCCTGTTGGCCGAGCAAGGAATGCTGCGCCATCAGAGCTCCATTTTTCATAGCAACGGCCTGTAAACCTCCCCCCACTCTTTTCCCCGAGTAACGGCCTGTGAACGCATCCCCTTTCTGCTCCTCCAGAAATGCGCTGTGAATACATCTCCACTCTGTTCAGTTCCTCCGGTAATGGCTGTGAACCAATGATCATTCTGTTCTGCCAACAATGGCCTGTTGCCGAATCAGAACTCCGTATTCCCAGCAATGGTCTATGAACCCATCACTGCTCTCTTCCTCTAACAATAGCCTGTGAAACTAACACCACTTAATCCCCCTAGAAGCATGTGAAACCATCCACACTTCGTTCTCCGACTAATTGCCTGTGCATCCATTCCCACTCTAGTCATCCAGCAACAACCTGTGACCTCATCGCCACTGTGTCTCCTTACGAACGGCCTGTGTACATATCCAAAATCTTTTCCAATGACAAAGTCCTATGAACTCATCGCCACACTGTCCTCTGAGTAACTGTCTGTGAGCGCATCCCTACCTCTGTTCAACTGACAACAGCATCTAAACCCATTCCCTCTCCATTTGCCAGGCACGGGCCTTTTGTCCTCATTCCCACTCTATTGTCCTAGCAAAGCTGTGTGAATCAATCACCCATTCTGCTCCCTGGCAGCGGCCTGTGTCATCAACGCCAATCTACTCGCCTTGGAACGGTGTGTAACCATATCCCAAAATTTTTCTCGTAACAACTGCCTCTGGAACAATCCCACTCTCTTTTTAAACAATGGTCGCTGACTCCATCCCTACTGTGTTCTCCTGGCAACGGTGTCGAAAACCTTTCTTAGTCGATTGCTCCAGCAACTACGTGTGAACCCATCCCCGCGCTGATTGCCTCTCAGCAGCCTGTGAACCCACTGCCAGTCTGTTTCCCTGGTAATCGCCATTGAAACCATTCCTATTCTGTTCCTATAGCAATGTCCTGTGAACACATCCCCGCTCTGTTCCCATTGCATTGACCTGTGCCAGCATCATCACTCTTTTTATGCTCACAGGAAACTGTGGTACCATCTGCAATCTGTTCCAAGAGCAACAGACCGTGAATCCATCCCACTTGTCTTCCCTGAGGCGCGGCTAATCTCATGTCGACACTTTTCACCCAACCTCGGTCTGCTGCACCATCTCAGCTCAATTTTCCCAGCAGCAGCCTTTGACCCCATGCCGACTCTGTACCCCTAGCGACCATCTGTAAATCCTTCCCGCTATGTATTTCTCCCATTTGCCTGGAAACCCATCACCACAGTGTCCACCAATTAAATGTTTGTGAACACTTCCCCACCGCTTTTTCCCGAGCAACGGCCTATAAATCGATTCCCACTCCGTTCACTTGGCACGAGTCTGTATCGAAATCCCCACTCTGCTTGCCAAGCAACGGCCTTTGATACCAACACCGCTCTGTCCTCCCAGCAGCTTCTTTTGAACTCAGCATTATTCTGTTCCCTACGCAATGGTCTCTGAAACCATCCCCACTCTGTTCCCATGGCAATAGCCTGCCCACCCATTCCACTGTGATGTCCGAACGGCGCCTTGTGAATGATTCCCCACAGCGTTTCCCCAACAATTGCCTTTTGCCCTCACTCAACTCCGTTTTCCACCCAACTGGCTGTGAGCCCAACTCTAATCTCCTTCGCTAGTTTTGGCCCGTGAACTCATCCTTACCTCTTCCCCTAGTTTTGGTCTTTGAATCTGTCCCCACACTGTTCCATTAACAACGACCTGTGACAACATCCCAACTCGGTTTGCCTCGCAGACGCCTGTTAATCTATCCGCAGTCTATTTGCGGAGTAACGGCCTGTGACACCGTCCTCACTCTATTCACCGAGAAACTGCCTGTGAGCCAATCAACTCAGAAAGGAACATAAACGTGAATTAAATAGGTGAGATGAAGATTGGGAGGTAGAGGTAGTGCAAAACGGAGAGCGAGTGAAGGAAACTAGGCAAGAGTGCTCAACACCTGAGGTGAAAGCAACGACAGAGTGAATTAAAACCAGTATATTTGCTCGGGCCCGTGTCACTTCCACTTGTCGAAGGACTTGGGGCTGAATCTGTCTTTCTCCAGGTCAACTTCTTCAACACACAGACGAACAGAAATAAAGTTCACTTTGCTGCTTGGAACTTTTTTAATGAACATTTTTATTGTTTGTAGATTGAAGCAATAGATACAGTCAGTGGGATGGTGCCTTTTAGCACTGGCTCCTGATTCGAGAGAAACATTGTAATATATCCCGACATGCCCTTTCGGATACATTTGTTAAAAAAACAGCAGTGCCTTTAGCCTGTTACCACTGTGACAGGCTGCATCATTGGTGAAACATTGAACTGAAATAAGACCAACCAGGATGGATAGATTAATGACTGAATTTAGTTGACTTCTGAATGTGGGTAAAGGGATATTTCAGCACATACTTCAGCTGATGCCTGAACTTAGTCTGGGTCACGGCATAAATTGCGGTGTTCGTGCAACAACTGAGGAGCTGTAGCATGAAACCCAATTCCTGCACAAAGTCGGGGATAATCACTGGAGTACCTACAATAAACCGCATCCTTCTCCAGATGTAATACACCATTACCGTTGACCATAACACGATGAAATTTGTCGAGATCACAAACATTAAAATGATGGATTTTTTTCGATTTCTCAATTCTGTGTCACATTGAGAGTCAACATTAGAATGAGCCCGAAGTCTCCTGCGGGCACTGCTGGCCACTAAAATGTATCTGACGGTGAAAACATTGAGCAGCAGTATCAGGAGAAATGCGAGAGCCGGGGTTAGAATGTAGTGGAGGAACTCGATTGTGATCCAGACACGGGACTTCTGAACATCTAGTGTAACATCACAAAACCAGGGTACGTTCGACAGTGCGTACCAAGGTCTGAGCATAAAATACCAGAAAATGTTCTTTAAACAGCTCAGCACAGTCACAGTTACGAGAACAACAGCTGCTGTTTTCTCATTGCAATATTTACTTTTCAGCTTCAGGCAACAA
The DNA here is from genome assembly GCF_004010195.1 of Chiloscyllium plagiosum. Lineage (NCBI taxonomy): Eukaryota > Metazoa > Chordata > Chondrichthyes > Orectolobiformes > Hemiscylliidae > Chiloscyllium > Chiloscyllium plagiosum. The sequence goes on along the minus strand of NC_057717.1, from coordinate 77,551,034 downwards.
ATTGCCAAAAACCGATCAAAGGTGAAAGTGACAGTGAACCAGACGGAACAGTCAGTGGCTGCATAGAGCAGGACGGCGTGGAGATTACAAACGGGGATGGAGGTCAGGAAATCAAACTGATCCCAATAAACAATAGGAATGTGTCTCAATATAAGGTCGAGGAAAATGACCAGTAAATCTGCCATTGCCATAGCCGAGAGGTAACGACTGACACATGGAGACAATCCACAATCTTTACAAACCAAGACATAGACCGTCACCACATTAGCTTTGAGGAAGGAAAACAAACAAATTATACTTCAGCCTGGAGGCATGCTGATCTGTTTGAATAAGTATTCAGAGAGATTTTCAAGTGAGGCACTTAATTTAGTTTTATTGGAACAATTAGAGCTGAAATAGCATTCTATAAGGTATGCATTTATTTCAATAATGTGTCCTATAACGCAAGAAACCTTCCCTCCTGAAATAAATAGATGCACCCATAATAATAGATGATGTCCAGAACATTCCCACACACTCAATCAGTCGAGAGCAGAAACAGGTCACTTCTTCCCGGTTTCAATACGAAGGGTAAAACCTCTGCTATTCTGAAGGATTCTCTCCCACTTCGTTGAAGATGAATGGAGTTTGGAAATTTTGGTCTTTTTGCCTGAATTGTGGCCGCCCATACACCATGAACAAACGTCAACACAAGGAAAACTAATTCACCACGTTAATTGTTTGAGTTGACTTCGAAACAGTGTCTCCTTCTCCCTGAAATTCAATCGCGTCCTCGAGATCTTATCTTCTTCAATTGGCTGACACATGAGAGTCAGTTATGGAATGTTCCAGGGAATGTCGAGCACGGATGTTCCGGGGAATACCGGGTATAGAATGTCTAGAGAAAGGTTTGTGATGAATGTTCCAGGGAATTTCAAGGAGAGAATGCTCCGTGGACGTTCAGGCATGCAATATCCTGGGAAATGGCAGGTATGGAATGCGCCGGGGAATGTCAGGTATGGAACATTGAGGTGAATGTTATTCATAGAATGCTCCAGGGAATGTCGGGTATGGTATTTCCTGGAGCATATCAATTGCTGAATGTTCTGGGAATGTCAGGTTGAGATTGTTCCTTGGAACGTAGGTATGGAATTTCCCAGGGAATGTTTTTTACACAGTAATTCAGGTTATATTGAGAATGGAATGCTCTGGGGATGCCAGCTGAAGAATGTTTCAGAGAATGTCGGTTACAGAATGTTCCTGGCTGTGTCGACTACAAAATGTTCTGGGGAATATCGGGAAAATAATGCTCTGGGGAATGTAGCACAGAGAATGAACCGTGGAAAGACGGATGTGGAGTGCTCCGGGGAAGTGTCAGGAAAGCAATATTCTGGAAATTATCGAATACACAATTGTCGGGTCAATATGTGCCCCCTCGTGTGTAGGGTATAAAATAGTCTGGCGAATGTCAGTTACAGGAATATTAGATTAGGTTACAGTGTGGAAACAGGCCCTTCGGCCCAACAAGTCCACACCGACCCGCCACCTACCCATAATCTAACACTACGGGCAATTTAGCACGGCCAATTCACCTTATCTGCACATCTTTGGACTGTGGGAGGAAACCGGAGTACCCGGAGGAAATCCACGCAGTTCGAGCAAGAATGTCCCAGGAAATCTTGGATAGAGAGGTTTCCAAGGAGTATCTGGTACAGAACATTCCAGAAATGTCGGTCCCAGAATATTCTGAGAAATATCGGGAACGCAATGTTCTGGGTAAGGAGACGTACTGAATGTTCAATGCACTGACAAGTTTGCAATGTGCTGGCGAAGTTCAGAAGTAGAAAGTTCGGTGGAACACCGATTATGGAACGTCGGTGTAATGTCAGGTATAGAATGTAATGTGGAATGTCATGTATTGAACTTTCCGGGCAATGTCGGTCACAGAATGTCCGGGGAATATCAGTTACAGAATGTTCAGTAAATGTCAGGTCTGACATTTCCTGGCCAATGTCAGGTATAGAATGCACCTGGGTGGTCGGGTATAAAATGTTCTGGGAATTTTGAGCACAAAATATTCCGGGCAGTGTCGGGTAAAGAAGGCCCCGAGGAGTGTCAGGTGTACAATTTTCTGGGCAATATTGTCAACAGAATGCTCTGGCGACTATTGGCAATTTTGAGTATGGAATGTTCTGGGGAATGCTGGAAGGAGAATATTCTGAAGAATAGTGAGAATAGAATGTTCTGTAAATGTCAGGTAAAAAAATGTTGTTCGTGTCACGTACGCAATGTTCTGGGGGCATTCGGAACAGAATGCTCAGAGGAAAGTGGCCTCCTGAACTTTTTGGGGGAATGCTGGGTCCAGAATGATCTAAGCACTGCCGTTTACAAAAAAAAAACATCCGGCAATGTTGGGAAAATATTGTTCCTGAGAGTGTCGGGATACAATGTTCTGGGGAATGTCGTTCACACAACGTCGGGGACTGTCAGGTAGAGAATGAATCGGCGAATGTCGGGTATAAGAATGCCCTGGGCAATGTCTGTCAAATAATGTTCTGGGCTACATCTTTTAGAAGAACATTCCGATAATGCTCGGGGTTTTGGGACTGACAGCTACAGACTATTCCAGGAAATGTCTGGTATGGAATATCCCAGCGAATGTCAGTGTCAGAATGCCTCGAGAATGTTGGTGCAGCATGCCCGAAGTGATGTTGGATGTATAATTCTCCGGGGACTGTCAACAGAATGCTCGGGCAATGTTAGGTACAGAGTGTTCCGGGAAATATTAGGTACAGAATGTTCCAGGAGTGATGGGGCCAGAAGCCTCCAGCGAATTATGAGTACAAAATGGTATGGAGAATGTCCACTAGAGAAGTTTGGGTTGATGTCGTGTGTAGATGGTTCTGGGAAATGATGGATATAGAATTTTCGAGATACTGGATGGTATGGAAGGTTCTTGGGAATATTGGGTATAGAATGTTCCGTGGATGTTCTCTTACAGAATGTGCAGGAATGTTGGGCAGATAACGTTCTAGGCATTGTCGGTGTAGAATGTTCCCTGGAATGTCAGGTACAGAATATTCCCGGGAATGTCACGTACTGAAATTTCTGGTGAATGATCGTTGCAGACTGTGTGGGGAATGTCTGGGTATAGAATGTTCCGTGGATGTTCTCTTACAGAATGTGCAGGAATGTTGGGAAGATAACGTTCTAGGCATTGTCGGTGTAGAATATTCCCGGGAATGTCACGTACTGAAATTTCTGGTGAATGATCGTTGCAGACTGTGTGGGCAATGTCTGGTGTAGAATGATTTAATGACTATGTGTTACACAATGTTCTGACAAGTGTTGGGAATAGAATGTTCCGGGGCATGTCTGATACCAAACCTTCTGAGGGATGGTGATTGTGGAATGTTCTGGGGAATGTTGGAAGTAGAATCTTTTAGCAACTCTCATTATTCCAGCGATTGCTGGGAATAGATTGTTCTGGAAAATGTTGGGTACTGAATCTTCTGGGACATGTTGATTGCAGAATGTTCTGGAAATTATCACCGACTATCAGTTGCAGAAAGTTGCAGCGAGTGTTGGGAATAGAATTTTCTGGTGGAACGTCGAATACAGAACTTTCTGGGGATGTCATGTGAAGAATGTTCCGGGCAAAGTTGGGTATAGAATCTTCCGGGAATGTTGAATATAGAGTGCTCCAGGAAAGGTCGGTTGCAGAATGCTTCAGGGAAATAATTGTACAGAATATTCCATAGAGTTTCGAATAAAGAATTTTCCGGGAAATTTCGAGTGAAGAATATTCTTGAGTATGTCAGGTAGAGAAAGTTCTGGGGATGTCAGGCACAGGATTGTTCAGAGAGTGTTACCCAAAAAATGGTACGGAGAATGTCCTGTACAGACAGTTCCAACGAATCCCAGTAACAGTGTGTTCCTGGGAGTATATGGTACAGATTATTCCGGGGAATATGGTGTCTGCAATGTCCTGGGGAATGTCATATTAAGAATGCTCAACGTAATGACAGGTGTGGAATATTCAGGGTGGTATCAGGTTAGCAATTTCCTAGTGCATGCTGCGAAAAGAACATTCGTGTAACGTTCGGTTGAGAATGTACCGGGAATGTCAGTCAGAGAATGTTCTGGGCAATGTTGGTTATAGAATGCGCTGGGAATGTCAGATAAAGAATAAGCCTGTGGATATCTTCACGGCATGTCCCACGGAATGTTCGTTACAGAATATTCATGCAAAATCAGGCATAGAATGTAATGGATTATGTTGAGTATCTGATTTTTTGTGAATGTTGGCAACAGAATATTCCGGCAATGCCATTACAGACTTTTTTCCAGAAAACAATGGATCCAGAATATTCCACGCAGCGTTGGAGACAAAATGTTCTGGGGATTGTCGGGGAACGAATATTCTGGCGAGAGTTGGGTCGACACTATCCTGGAGAATGAATGGCAGAACATGTTTAGCGGAAATTACGGAATGTACTGGGAATGTGGGGTATAGAATATCCAGGGAATGTCGTGTATTGAATTTGCGGGGAAATGTGAATCCAGAATATTCTGTTGAATGCCGTATGCAGAATGTACCGGAAATGTCAGTAACAGTATGCTTCAAGAATGTCTGGCACAGAATGTTCTGTATGATGCCGGGTATAGCATATGCTTGGAAATAACGCTTGTAGGATTTTCTAGGGAGTATCGACTATGCAATATTCTGTGGAATGTCGGGTGCACAAAGTACTGGTGAGGCGAGGTTACAGAATGTCCCGCGAATATCTGAAAACAAATGTTCTGCAGAATGATGGTATAGAATGTTGTGGGACTTTCGGGAATAGAATGATCCAGGGAAAATTCGGTCCAGAATGATCCGAGGAAGCTTGGTTATAGAATATGCAAAAGATAGCTAGAATAGATCATTCTAGGCAATGTCGATGTTCAATGTCCTGGGGATTGCGAGGTATAGACTGAGCCAGGGAAGGTCAGGTACAGATTGCACTGGGGAGCTTCAGGAAAATAATATTCTAAGGAATGTTTGTAAGTAATCTTTATTGCGGAATGTCATGAACAGAATGTTCTGGCAACTGTCAAATATAGTATAGGGAATGTCGGTACGAGAATGTTCTCAGAATGTCGGGTCCAGAATGTTCTGGACGAAGTCGGCTCGAGAATGGTCAAGGGGGTGTCAACTATAGAATATACAGTGGAATAACGAATCGAGGTTCTTCTAGCAAGTATCGGGTCTGCAATCTTCCGCAGAATGTTGGGTACATAAAGTTCTGGAGAAGATCAGTTATGTAATGTCGCTGGAATATCTGGCATTGAATGCTCTGGGGAATATCGATATAGAATGTTGTGGGGATTTTAGGGTGTAGAATGATTCGGTGAATGTCGGGTACAGAATTATCCGGAGAGTTTCGGGTGCAGAATTTTCCTTGAATGTCGGTCACTGAATTTTCTTCGGAATGGCGGGTAGAGTATCGCCCGTGGAATATTGTGTGTGGAATGTTCTTGGGAATGACGGGTATAGAATTGCGTGGACAGTGTCTGGTTTACAATGTTCTAGGTACATACTGTTTTGGGAAATGTCGTGTTCATTATGCTCTCGCGAATGTCTGGTAAAGAATATTCTGGGTAATGTCAGGGAGAAAGTATAGAGGGGAATGACGCATAACGAATGCTCCACAGAATACCAGGTATGCCATATTCTGCAGAATGTCAGGCCCATAAAGTATTGGGGACGATTGGTTATGCAATGTCGCAGGAATATATGATTTGGAGACGCTGGTGTTGGACTGGTGTTTACAAGGATAAAATCACAGAAAATCAGGTAATTGTCCAATAGGTTCATTTGGAGGCATGAGCTTTTGGAGCAATGCACCTTCATCAAGTGATCGTGGAGGATAAGATTGTGAAGACACATAATTTATAGCAAAAGTTTCCAGTGTGGTGTAAATGAAATGATATGCTGAAAAAGATCGGAATTGTTTGCCCAGTCTCTTATCTTTTAGAATGACGATGTTGGTGTCAGTTCGTTCATAACTAAATCACAAAACGTTTTATCTCAAGTTACATTCTGTAGTACTATTTGATAATTAGTGTCATGTTTGCCCAAATAAGGTATTGCAGGTGTTTACTGCCTGTGAGGCTGTCTGTGCCGGAATGGTCAGACTGATTCTGATCCATAAGAAACGGATTTTAGTATCTTACATGGATTCATGCCGTTTTTGAGGACAATCAAATGTAATTCTGTAAGTACAAATTCACACCACAAACGTATGTCTATGTGCATGTGGGGCGGAGGGGCGCGGGGTGGGGGGGGGCGGGGGCGTGTTATGACTGTCTGTGAGAGGTTGTGTGCATGTGTAAGACTGAAAAGGGGTTTAAGTCTGTGAGAGGGTGTGTGTAAGAATGTATGCGTGAGTGTATAAGAGACTGTCTGAGTGTCCGTCCGTCTCTGTGTGTGTACAGTATATAGAATGTTTCATGGAGTGTTGTAAATAAAATTTTCTGGTTAACGTCGGTTGCAGAAAGCTTTGGGCTGGTCGTCAATACAATGTGCTACGCACTGTCGAGAACAGAATGTTAAGGACAATGTCTGTCACTGTAAGATCAGGGATAGCCCATCACAGAAAAGTCAAGCAATGTAGTGTATAGAATATTCCCTGGCATTGCGGTTGCTGGATATTCCGAAAATGTCAGGGATAAAATGCTCTGGGATGTGTCAGGAATAGAATGGTCCAGCGAATGTCGTTATAAAATGTTCAGGGATATGTCCGTTACAGAATATCGAGAATATCTCGTACACAATGTTCTGGGAAGTGCCAGTTACAGAATGTTGCGATAAATGTCGGGTAGAGAATGTACAGAGGAATGTCAGATATATAATGTTCTGTGGCGCGTTGTGTGTACAATATTCTGAGTAATGTCGATTGCAGAAAGTTCCAACATGGGCGATAATACAATGTTCTCGGGAATTAAGGGAATGGAATGTCACAGGCAATATCTGAAACTGAACGTTGCGAGAAATGTCCTTCATAGAATACTTCAGCGATGTAGGGTATATCATCTTCTGGGAGCTGTCACCTCCAGAATGTTCTGGCAAATAAGAGTAAGAGAATGTGCTGGAAATATCAGGAAGAGAGTGTTCCAGACATAGCCAGGGGAATGTCCGTGTCAGAATGTTCCAGGAATTTCCAGTGTAGAATATTCCGGGGAATTATGATGTCGAATGTTCCCGGGAATGTCGCGTTTACACTGTTCTGAGGCATGTTGTGTATCTAAAATTCGGGGCAATCTCTGTTACCGAATATTTCAGGAAAATCTGGTGTAACACGTGACAGGCAATGTCAGGTACCGAGTGCACAAGGGAGTGTCATGGCCAGAATATTTCAGGAAAAGACAAGTACAGAACTTTCTGGGGAATGTATTGTACAGAATGTGCTGGGGAATTTCGATTACGAATTGTGCAGGCACGGTCAGGTGCAGAATATATGAGGGTGTGTCGGGTAGGGAATGTTCTGGAAATTACACGTGCAACATGATTCAGAGAGCGTTGGCTGCAGAACGCTCCGAAACGTCTTGGAGAATGTCGGGTACAGAATGCTTTGGGGAGCGTCAGTGAGAGAATTTTCCCAGAGTTTTGATACCGAATATTACCAGGTATGTAGGGTTTTGGCTGTTCCGAGAATTGTCAGTAAATAATGTGCCAGGAATGCTAGATGCAGAGGTTTGGGGTAATGTTGGATGTAGAATATCCCAGAGAATTTCTGGTGTAGAATTCTCCAGGGAAAATCGGTTACAGAATCTTCTGTAAATTTTATAAAATGTAGCCGCAAGTGACTCGTTTAGAATGTTCCAGGTAATGTACGTACAGAATGTTATGAGGAATAGCAGTTACAGACAATTCCGGAAAGGTCGCTGACAGAAAGTCCCGGGGAGTGGCACATACAGAATAATCCGAGGTTTTCAGACATAAAACGTTCAGGTGATGGTCGGTTTTGGAATGTTCCAGAAATATCACCTAAATTATGGCCCGGGGAATACAGGGTACATGATTTTCTGGGGACTGTCAGGTAAAGAATGATCCGTGAAATGTAAGGTACAGAATGTTCTGGGGAATGTTGCTGAGAGAATGTTCTGAGAATGTCGGGCATCCAATATTTCGGTCATTGTTGCTGCAGTATGTTCAGAGGCGTGTCGAGTATAATATATAATGCGGAATGTCGGATAGCGAATGTTCTGGGAATGTCAGGTCGAAGAAGTTCTGAGGAATGTCTAGTATAAATGTTCCAGCTATGTTCACGTATAAAATGTGCTGTGGAATATTGTGTATAGAAAATTGTGGGAAACGATTTGCCAACCTGCCTACCCATAATAGGTCCACACAGAACATAGCAAAGCAAACTTGGCCAAACCTTACAGCGAAACACTCAGAATGCCTCAGCAGGCACCAAGCAGTCTGATAAGCGAAACGAGACAACACTCGCAGATAAGGGAATAACGTCCCAGTACCCACTAACAATAACACAACAACACATCTATCCCAAAGCCCTGAGGGCCGTTTCAACACCCAGCAACACCAAAGCCACACAAGGTATAGTTCATCAAGAGAGGTACCACCATGAGCATTGCTCCCAGGGCAGGAAAATAGAAGGATCTTACTGCTTCAAAAGAGACATTAGCACCTACCTGCCAAGGGGATTGGAGTCTCTTGACCCATTGATACTGTCAGGATCTTATATTGTATCGAGAATCAAGATGTTCATCCAATAAATGCATTCCAATTAGCATCATTGCAGCTAGATTACTCTATTTCCAGTGACATTGTACTTTCCCCATACCTGATTAGCCCTATTGTCTAAGATTATTATAAAAACTGGCTTTTTCCTCAGCTCGAGGAAGAGACATTCTTGGCTACCTGGACAGACTGTCTGTGGTGTTTTAGCTTACTCAAATTTCTCTTCCACGATATTGCTGTAATAATAAACTTTTGTCAACTTCACTTCGAACCGTGCTTTGTGATCTCTAATTTATTGGGCAAATTTCTCCGACAGTTTGGTGTTAGTCGGCAGGCCCTTTTCGTCTCTCAGCAGGTTAAGGCAATCTGACATTTTAAAGTTAGCGCAATTCGGAATTGGAGGCCAGCAACGCCCCAGCGTGTCAGACTAAGAAGTCAGGACGACTGCGGAAGATGGCCACACTTGTGATCTCGTAACTGCTGCGAATTGGCTACAGCTACCACGACTTGTCATGTGGAGGCAGTCTGGTAATCAAAAAAAAATCACCAAATTTTAACTATTTGGCAGTCGGCTGCTGCGGCAATTCTGAATTGTGCATCGAGTCAGGCTGTGGACGTAAACATTTGGGCTCCAAAATCTGTTAACTAACTTGACCTCTGGAGGTAGTCTGGTTTGCAAATAAATTAAATTTAATGAATTGGCAACCGGCAATTCAGAACCGAGCAGCCTTAGACTTGGCCTGGGGAGGTAGTCAGGTTTACTTTTAAATTCATGACCTAAATTTTATAAGAAACAGAAATTTTGTACGTGCTTAATTGCCACGAGCCTGGCCTTCTGTGACGAAACTGACCTCGCCAGTGGAAAGATGGTCGGGCAGAGAACGTGTGGCGATATAGGTGGAGAGACTGCTGATCAAATGTTCGCTTTATTAGTGGTAAATCTTCCGCTTAAAAGAAAATTACTGGGGTTGCAGCTTTGCTACCCTGCCCTGTTATTTCTAAGTGTTTGTTTTGGGTCTGCTTGCTCCCCAGTTACTCAGTGCTTGACTTTTTAATTTCGGCTGTCACCTCTGCCTGTGTTTCTTCAGCGCTTAAATGTTTGGTGACTTTACGGTCAGCGACAACACACTCGATTTCCCTTCATACCTTCACCTGTTAATCACTCACTGCCTCTGTGTTCTGTGAGCGCTTTCTCTCTTTGTTTTTACCTTGAAAACCTAACTACAGCACTTGCAAGTCAATCCAAGACGTCCAAGACGCCATGGGAGCACGTGCATCCACCCTCTGCAGGGAGATTTCAGTTGTGGGAACGGGGCAACTCCAACCATGTGGTGATAACGACCCGGGGCGAAGAATGAACAAGACTACTCTGGAAAGACATGGTTATTACGTGATCTTCAAGAACAAGGTAGGAGATGCTCTGGTTAGACCTACATCACCGGCAGACAGTATGCTAAAAGAAACAGTGGACAGGCATTACGCTGACCCTTTCACTGGGCACCGGACTGTTGGTCCCAAGGGGATCATGTGGGGAGTCCTGCAAAATTGATAAAATTCACGACTGAACCAGGGACATCTCTGTGGGTCACAGGGATCCCTCACAGGACATTGTCAACATGCTGCAGTGTCTCGCGATATTTTACGACGTTTCCAAACTCCATAAGCCCCCTGGTCAATAGGAGACAGAGAGTGTAGGGGAAGGGAGTTTCTCAAAATGGAGACCTGTCACCAGTGGTGTTTCACATGGATCCATGCTGGGACAACTGTTGTTTGAGATATATATGACTTGGAGGAAGGAATCGGTTGCCTGATTAGCAAATTCGAAGATGATACAAAGATTGATGGAGCAGAAGGGGACTGTCAGAAAATACAGCAGAATATAGACAGATTGCAGTGATGGACAGAGAAATGGCAGATAGATTTCATTCCAGGCAAAAACTGGTTAATGCATTTTGGAAGATCTTTTCAAGTGCGATGTATACAGTAAATTTGAAAAGTCCTGGCGAAAATTGACGTAGACAGGGATCTGGGTGTACAGGTCCATTGTTTCCTGAATGTAGAAATGCAGGACAGTAAAGAGGTCAGGAAGGCATTTGGCATGCTTTCCTTATTTGACGGGACAATGAGTACAATAGTTGGCAGGTCATGTTCCAGTTGTATAGGTCGTTGGTTCAGCCGCATTTGGAATACTGGGAAATGTCCTGGTTGCCACATTGTTACAAGTATGTAGATGCTTTGGAGAGGCTGCAGAGCAGGTTCACCAAGATAGTGCCTTATATGGTGCACAATAGCTTTGAAGACAGGTTAAAAGGATTAGGATTATTTTCATGCGGAAGACGGAGGTGGAGGGGAGACCTGATTGAGGTCAATAAAATGATGAGAGCTATTGAAAGTGTGAATAGCAATAAACCTTTTTCCCAGACTATGGAACTCAAATTGTAGGGGTCACGAGTTCAAATTGAGAGTGGAAAGGTTTAGGGGAGATATGTGTGGAAAGCTCTTTATGCAGTGAGTAGTGGGTTGCTGGAACACTTTGCCAGTGTAAGTTTTAGAGGCGGAAACAATAGTGTCATTTACGATTTATCTGGACAGATACACGAATTGCAGGGAGTGAAGGGGTAGAGATCTTTCGGAAAGAGCTGGCAGGTTTAGACAGACGAGCTGGATTTGCACAGTCTTGGACGCCCGAAGGGCCTGTTCCTCTGCTGTGACTTTCTTCGTTCTTTGTTCTTTATTTATCTCTGAAATAAGTATAGTGCTTCCCCCTGCGATGAAGCGTGGAAAACACGTGTTTAAATTATTTGCTTGTTCCCTTTGCAATTCTCCGGTCTCATCTTCTGAGTGTCCCATATCTACTATCCTCACTTTGTTTCTTCCAAGTGTCATACACTCATCTTGAATTACTTTTACAAGGTACAGAAAAGCTCCTGCGGGCTTTTCATTTTTTCCTCTCAGTTTACTTTCTTGATATGTTTTCTTCCTTTTTTTCAAATATATCTTATGCTTCTCATTCCTAAAATAAAAATCCCATGTCTGGCCTATGCTAGTGCACACCAATCTGTGATTGAGTAGAATACATGACAGCCTTCGCGAACCATGGATGGTTCATCTTCATTTCCACCCCTTCTTTTTGAAAACCACCAATCATTCCTGAGTAGAATGAAATATCTGCTTAAGTGTTTGCACTTGCACAGCCACTGAGCTTCCCCTGGATTCATTTTCACATTCTGATTTAGACGAGATGTAAGACAGAAAGCTGCAGTTAAAATTTCGGTTTGATTTCAATCATTTGCATTAAGGAACACCTGATCAGTTGATAGTGACAGAATTTTAGCGAGTTTTGAGAAGATTTGTAGCTCAGGTTAATCTTCTGGATGTACGTTTTGTCGGTGAGCTGGGAGTTTATTTCCAACCGTTTCGTCACCCCACTAGGTATCATATTGAGTGGGCCTCAGGCTAGGCAGTGTAAATGAGTTCTGCTTTCTATTTATGTTTGGATTTCTTTGGGTTGATGATGGCAGTTCCTGTGGTGATATCATTTCCTGTTCTTTTTCTCAGGGTTTAGAATTTGGGGTGTGACTCGATCTGTTTGTTGAGAGGGTTCTGGTTGGAATGCCATGCCTATAGAGATTCTCGTGTGTGTCTCTGTTTAGCTTGTCCAAAGATGGATGTGTTGCCTCAGTCGAAGTGGTATCCTTCCTTATCTCTACTGATGGATGCTAGTGAGATAGGGTCATGTCATTTTGTGGCTTGTTGTTGTTAATGTATCCTGGTGGCTAGTTTTCTGCCTGTTTGTTCAACGTCGTTTATTTAACAGTTCTTTCACGATATTTTTGTAAATGACGGTAGTTTTGCTTTTTGTCTGTATATGGTCTTTCAAGTTCATTAGCTGCTGTTTTTTGCGTGTTCGTGGATTTGTGGGATGGAATCACGTGCACTGCTTCTCCTGAGTCCAACTGAAGATGTTACCTAATAGGGTGACGAAAGTCTGGAAATGAACCTCCCTGCTCAGAGAGCAAACCTACATGCAGTGACTGAATTTTTCCACTTTCTCCCTCTTTCCTATTTCCAGTAGATGATGCCACATCCCACTGAGAAGCTTCCGGCAACATCTTCTTTTCTGTCAACCAGAAATCCCGCCAACATGAGTGGACTGAGCCTTCAGCTGTGACTGACACATCACCCTCTCTTCTGTCCTGAACATTCACCTCGTTTCCCGAAAAATGATAGTGATCCCCTTGTCCTCAGTTACCACGACACTGCAGTGCACATTCACAGATACATCCTCCGCCACTTCCATCAATTCCAGCAGCACAACACCATGAAATCCTGCTTCCCCTCCCGATCACTGTCAGCATTTCACTGGAACCATTGCTTCTGTGATACCTTCCATCATCCTGAGCCCTTCCCAACTCACCCATGGTATGTTCCCATGCAAGTCTGGAAGCCGAAACTCGTGCCCCTTCATCTCTTCCTTCTTCACTGTCCAAGGCCCCAAACAAATCTTCCAGGTGAAGCAACATTTCAGTTGTACACTTTCAATCCAGTCAATTGTCATTGCTGAACACAATGCAATCTTCTTTACATTTGGGAAGCCAAACAAAACTTGCTTTGAGTAAAATCTGCACTCTTTCTTTCTGAGCAACCCTGTCCTTCTCATTGATTCCCATTTCAATGAGCTGCCTTGTTCTCATACCACCATTTCGGTCCGCGGCTGTGCAATGTTCCAATGAAGAACAACCAAAGCTCGAGTAAAACGTGGCTTTACACGTTGGTAAGTTACAGCCTGAAGGAAGTAATGTTCAAATCCATAGCTTCACAGCCTGACCCTATTATGACTGTGATCCGTTTTCAGACGATTGTTCTGCCTGCTCTCCCGATCACCATTTCTTGTTTTGTATTGCATTCAATAGAGAAGATCGTGGAACACAACTGGGAAACTTTGCACTAAAACTCTTTGCTGACTCATGCAACTGAATTGACAGACACAATTCAAAAAGCCACAGATATTAGAAAGCAACAAACATAAATTAATCAAAAAAAGACTTGACCTGCAGAAAAAAAACAGACAAACTTACATAAAGTAACAACGTTACTTCACTGACAACACAGCAGGATGGAAAAAAAAACTTATCTGACCGACCCTTAACAGACACTGAAAAAGCCGTAACAGTAAGGGGATTAAACCGCAACTGCCAGGATGCGGACAAGAAAGATTTCTTAGCAGCATTAGAAACAAAACTAAAAGACAAACAACTCACTGAAGAAACCCAGAAATCCATCAGACCGGTAGTCGCATCAACATTAAGCAGAAAAAATTGGAAGGAAACACACTCAATACAGAAGAATGGAAAGCACTGGAAAGACTTAAAAAAGGTAAAAAAAACATTGTTATCCCATCTGCAGACAAAAGACGCTAGACAGTCATTCTATATCGAAGAGACTACATTGAAAACGCGATCACATGACTTACAGATACCAATACTTGAGAACAAGTGGCGATAGACCCGAACCGACAACTAGTGAACCGAAGCGCTACCCGACTCAAACAAACGTCTGAAGGCTGGAGAAATAAATAAGATCGACTTCTAAAAAATGAAACCAGTTAGTTCCAACACACCACGCTTCGACGGATTACGAAAATTCACAAACCAAGAGCCCCGTTAAGAGCCATAGTCTCACTATCTGGAACACCAACATACAGATTGCCAAAGGAGCTCTGCCAAAGACTAAAATACTTAGTCAAAGACACACGCCACTCCATCCACTCCACCGAAGATGTCAAGAAGACCACCAAAGGCACTAAGATAGAAGAGGATGAAATAATTGGCTCGTTTGATGTAACAGCCCTGTTTACAACAATCAAAATTAACCTGGCACTGACTACACTATTAGAAGACCCAAAGACGCAGTCAGCAAATACCACTAACTTCATCAAGAATGACAGTATAATCAAGCTCGTGGACCTATGCATTACCACACACTTCATCTTCAACGTCGCAATCTACAGACAAACCAACGGAATACCCATTGGACCACCGATATCAGGGTTCTTAGCAGAGGCAATAATGCAGAGACTAGAACAAATAGCTCTGCCAAACATTCAACCTAAACTTTGGGTCAGCTACGTGGATGACACCTTCGTGATCACGAAACAAAACAAATGATAGGAAACGTTCAAGACCATCAACGATACGCTCATTGGCATCAATTTCACGAAAGAGGATATACTTAACACAAGCTTCCATTCCGAGATGTCGCAGCAGAGCGAATAGCCAATGGAAATTTCGAACAGCGTCTACAGAAAGACAACACAGACGGAACAAATATTGAACTACAGAAGGAATCATCCGAACATCCGCATACAGTGTAAAAACAATGACTGCAGATGCTGGAAACCAGATTCTCGATTAGTGGTGTTGGAAGAGCACAGCAGTTCACGCAGCATCCAAGGAGCTTCGAAATCGACGTTTCGGGCAAAAGCCCTTCATCAGGAATAGTGAGCCAGAAGCGTGGAGAGATAAGCTAGAGGAGGGTGAGGGTGGGGAGAAAGTAGCATAGAGTACAGTGGGTGAGTGGGGGAGGGGATGAAGGTGATAGGTCAGGGAGGAGAGGGTGGTTCCACCACAGAACACACCAGATGGCCTCCTTCTTTAGAGACCGCAATTTCCCTTCCCACCTGGTTAAAGATGCCCTCCAACGCAT
>NC_057717.1:77498994-77534971 GCF_004010195.1 Chiloscyllium plagiosum | reverse complement strand
GGTGTGTTCTGTGGTGGAACTGGTCCTCCTGGGAGCAAATACGGCAGAGGCGGAGGACTTGGGAATACAGGATGGCATTTGCAGGAGGTAGGGTAAGAAGAGATGTAATCCAGGTAGCTGTGGGAGTCGGTGGGTTTATATAAAATGTCAGTGTCAAGTCGGTCGTCATTAATGGAGATGGAGGGGTCCAGAAAGGAGAGGGAGGTGTCAGAGATGGTCCAGGTAAATTTCAGGTCAGGGTGGACTGTGTTGGTGAAGCTGATGAATTGCTCAACCTCCTCGCGGGAGCACGAGGTGGCGCCAATGCAGTCGTCAATGTAGCGGAGGAAGAGGTGGGGAGTGGTGCCGGTGTAATTACGGAAGATCAGCTGCTCTACGTAGCCAACAAAGAGACAGGCATAGCTGGGGCCCATACGTGTGCCCATGGCTACCCCTTTGGCCTGGAGGAAGTGGGAGGATTCAAAGGAGAGATTGTTAATTGTTCGGCCAAACAAATGAGAGTGTCGGTGGAAGGGTACTGTTAGGGACGTCTGGAGATGGAACAATGGAAGGCTTGGAGGCCCTGGTCATGGCGGATGGTTTGTCTCTCCACGTTTCAGGCTCAGTGCCTTTATTCCTGATGAAGGGCTTTTGCCCGAAACGTTAATTTCGAAGCTCCTTGGATGCTGCCTCAACTGCTGTGCTATTCTCATACAGTAACATACAATAAACAGACCATTGGCGAAAGGTAATTTCGAGCGCAGATTCTTGTGTGTGTTTCTCCAGTGCATGAGGAAACAACATCAAGAGAGATCTCGGAGAGAATAGGCGCTGGGATCATATATTGGAGCTGCCAAACCTGCTGGGACCACAAGCAACTCCTGGACGCTTCAGCTAAGAACAAAACGAGAAGATCAGATCTGTGAGCGCTGGCCACTGCCTTTCCATTGTCACCACCATTTTAATGAATGAAAAACCTCCTACGCTATTTACTTAAGCCGCTTTAAGGTGGCAAATCTGTTCCACTGCTTTTACGGCGTCTCTACAGAAAAAAATACACTGGGGAAAATGACCATTAAAAGGTAAAGCATCGTCACGCCTCCTCCTTTAATAAAATGAGCTATCAATATACAAATATGTCATCTCTTTTTAAATCATTTATTCTTGCTCTCCTGGTAAACAATACAAACGTAAATTACAATGAATCTAAGCGTGCAAAGATGAATAACTCTAGTTTATTTCAGTCAGTTTAATCCTGCCACAGAACGCCTCCATCTTTCTGCATCCAAGTTTCGACAACATGTCAGCAATTACGTTTGCTCGTCCTATCACCTGTGTAATTTTCAAACTGAATGCTGGCAAGACTATGCTATATCTAAACAGACTGGATATTTCCTCCTTTAATACCAACACCAAGCTCAAGGTCTTCTTCTCAAATGTGGGATATTTCTGTTGAAGATGGCTCCAAAGACTCCAACCTCACTTTACATAATTGAGATTTGATTCCGCCAATAGTCCTTCTGAATGACGTATCTCTTAATGTCTCAGCCTCCAAGATTTACAAGCCTTTGCACATCCTAATATTGTAACCTCTTTACCTGCTGCTCCCGGCCTATTTCAGTAAACCTTACTCTCATGAGTAAGTTATATTAAGATCTTATACATTCTTTGCAATCCCTCACAGAAGCCAAACCTTGATTTATGGTCCATCTCATTATCATCAGCCACGCCAGCTTCTAATCTTGTCATTTTAAATCTCTGGTCTTCCATATGAGTTCTCGTCAACATAGGAACTGAATTTCTGAACACCTCCAAACTTACAGTGTTATATCCTTGATCAACCTTCATTTCCCAAATCCACCTATCAACCTTAGTTTGTGTGATTCTTTTAAAATCAATGCACGTTTATCCCGAGTCCATCCTTAGATTCCTAAACCTTTGTCTGCAGGCTTCTGGCAGAACTTCAGATGCACGAAAGATAGTTTTATTCACCTCCTCATACTCCCCAGATACCTCCTCTGATAGTGATGAAATTACATCTCGAGCTCTATCGACCAGCTTTGTTTGGAACAAACACATCCACATAGACAGTGGATACAGCATTTGTTTAGCCACTTATTAAAATGAAATGAAGAAAGACTTCTACATCCTTCTCATCAAATTTTGGCAAAACTTCGATAAATTTAAACAGGTCCCATCAAGCCTTTGACTACGATCGTTTTGCTATCCTCAACATTGTCCTCATTCAGCCAAACATCGACCTTCATCTCCCTCTTTGAAGTCGACTTTCCACGCTAATTGCCAAATTTTGAAGAATAAACTCCATCTCCCTGTTTTTCTCTGTTTTCCACTCTTTCTTCTTCTGCTATTTGTCCTTTAAATTAGCGTTTTATCAGAATTCTAGCTATCCTCAACATTGTCCTCATTCAGCCAAACATCGACCTTCATCTCCCCCTTTGAAGTCGACTTTCCACGCTAATTGCCAAATTTTGAAGATTAAACTCCATCTCCCTGTTTTTCTCTGTATTCCACTCTTTCTTCTTCTGCTATTTGTCCTTTAAATCAGCGTTTTATCAGAATTCTAACTGTTTCAACTCAGTTTCATGAACAATTGTTTCATCTGTAATTGAATTTGAACATTTTTGAAGATTCCAATGGCATATCCATCAAATTTAAATGCTGATACATTACTGTAATTAGCTTTCCTTTTCCCACATAAGAAGGTGGCCCCAACGCCATCTTGTTTCCAATTCTAACTGCCTTGATTTTGTCAGCTTTCGTGAAATCTCCAAGGACACTCTTTCCACCCCGAACCAACTACATGTGACTGAGCAAGTCATGACTACACAGTGTCGAGAATGTGGTGCTGAGAAAGCCCAACAGGCAGGCAGCATCTGAGGACCAAAAGACTCGATGTTTCGGCCACAAGCCTACCTTCGACTCTGATCTCCAGCATCTCCAGTGCTAATTTTCTCCTAGTTCGTTACTACACTATGCACTGTTGAAACAAACCAAATTCCACAGCCAGAACAAAACACACTCTGCCTTTTCGCTGTACAATTCTAAACACAACTTGGAATTATCGATTTAGAATCGGACAAGAGTCCCCACTTTGCTGTGGACCAAACAGACTGCCTTTAAGCAGGTAGCCTAAACATTTTGTTATTCTTAAGGCGCGTGTTCCAGATCTGATGCGACTGGCCAAACCACTCAGCTTTAAGCAAAAAATAACTTTTGTAACACTCGTATAAAAATATAAACAAAATGAACAAGAATTTAGAATCATATAACTGTTGGAAAACTTAAGCGAATAATAGCTACAGTACCTTCTAATAATTAAGTGTTCTCATATAGTTAAATACCACAAACACACCACTTGCCAAAAAAGCAAATTCAGACATTCATTCTTACGTGCAGGTCTCCAATCCAGGGGAAAACAACTATAAGACAGATTTCTGAAAGAATAGCAGCTAGCGGTCAATCACTGTAGCTTCCAATCCTTCCAGAACCCAAGCATCTGCTGACTGAAAAACAAATTGGAACGCCTGGTCTGTAAGATTTGGCCGCTCCCTTCTAATTGTTGCCACCTTTAAAAAATAAACGTTCTGCCACTTTCTGCAGTCGGTTCGGCACCCCTGTCTTAAAGACTAGCCTTCAAAAAAGGTTGAAACAAAGTAACGTTTTTTTTAAAGAAGTGACAGCATTGTTACATAAGTAAGATGTCTGTTCATGGAGCGCTGTGCAGACGACACTCGTGTTTTGCCCAGTGAAGAGGACTATCTGTCCAGTCTGGGAGAATTGTAATCCTTTCTAAACATATAGGGAGTATCCGTACTTCACATGACTGTCCTGCACGGTAGATATGCTGGTCTTGCTCTGAGACACAGTAAATGGGCTTCCCACAAATGTATGTCTCAAAATTTCAATTTGAACAGCACAAGGAAATATATGTGTGATGCCGAGCGTGCGTTCGTGAGCATTGGGATCATCCAATGTGATATTAATTGTTTGATAGAGATTACACTCTGTGGAAATAACTTTGAATGTGAACAATTGGCAGGGGTACGGAATATCGATGGAAAAAGACTGAGTGGCGTTTAATGGATAGACGAGATAAAGTGATTGAGAATGTCAAAATAAAGGCATTGCCAGACCCAATTCATCTATACATCAGAGTGTATGAGAATGATGATGGTTTGGATTTGCTGGGAATAAGGATACAAATGTGAAGTGTTGACTCAGATTCGCTTCTGCAGATTTGAAGCTCGGAGTGTCAGCAGCAGATAGTTGACATTATTAAGAGTGCATTACATAGTTCCAGGATCAAACAACAAATGGAACGAGACAGTGAAGTACATTCTGTATGTTCTTATAGTTAGAATTTAAAATGGTGAGGGTATGGTGTCAGGGATAAGCTCATGACCGAAGGGATCATCACATTTGTGACTCATCTGTCTCAGCCTCAGAAATTCGCCAGGGATGGGATGGGGGTCAGAGAAAAAAAAAAGATTTTTTGAACAGAACTGAAGATAGTGACCTTCATTTTCCCAATCATTGAACATAAAGAGCATGCAATTAATCTTTGTTTACAACTGAAACTGAGTAGGTCAACATAGAGTCCGATTAGGAACACTGCCAGAAACAAAGTGGGAGACAGTGAACGAACCATTTCACTGATGCAGTTAGTAGTGGCTTATAACTTGCATATTTGAAGTCAGAGTCTCAGAAGGAACAATAATAGTGGCAACGAGTAGGGAGTAAATGAAAGAACTGTATTGCAGTCATAACTGGTTTTAAGCAATAATATCTGGACAGGCAGACTTACCAGGGACACCAACGATAGCCAAGATAGGATAATAAAAATGTTGAATAATGCAAAGAGCATAGTAGATGTGCCATGATAAAGACAACCAATAATATGTTGAAAGAGCCCAAATATAATTGGATAAACTCCTTTCTATTGTTGGAACATTCCAGTCCATTGTTCTCAGATTCTGATCCATTGTTGGAACATGCCAAACTGTTGTTCTTAGATTCTGATCCATAATTGGAAAATTCGAATCTAATGTTCTCAGGTTCAGATATCTCTTCCCCGAATCTCTGGAGCTGCTGATCCCTATTAGTGTGATGCTTACACTCAAATTATGGTATAACACATTGAATGGAGCCTGCTTATCATTAAAAGATGGGAACATTCCAATGTGATTCGCAAAATCCATGGAGATGACATTAATCACAGTCACCGAACAAACAGGTCCAATTAACCCCTTCCTTACATTGCTTTTCATACCACAATAAAATGGATAATTTACTTGATCTGGATAAAATGTATCAGGTTGACTGAAGGATGGACCAAAATCTTTATATCATTTTAACCCTTCTTCTTTGAACGTGGGAGTAATGGCAACATATTGCAGGTTTGTATGTGTGCCATTCAGATAATAAAAGGAGACAAAACTACAAGAAAAGAGAAGCTGCATAAAATGACTGGATGGAATTTTTCGAGAGACAGTCATTCAGGGTACGATGTGTATGGTCCATAGAGTTGTTGTGAGACTTTACTTGGTATAAAGTGTAGTGTTATCAAATCCTTTCATACGCTTGACACAGAGAATTGAGAAAGCTGCTCAGCATAAGGGCGATCTGCAGGAGCATAGGAGAGCATAGCAATAGAAGTAGGTTAAGGAGGTGGAGAACTCGACATTTCGTGTGTAAGAATTATTCAGTACTGGGAGTGAGTACAAGGGGAGATGCAGAAAGAAGGGGCCATTGGGGGAAAGGTATTGAAGTGGGGAAAACTGGTGCATCATACAATTGGCGAATTGGTGCAATTCATACCTAGATTTACGAGATCGAGCAAAGGACGAATCGTTGCAGGGCACTAATAAATGGAAGAATTGGGCTTAGGCTTATATAATTGGGAAGTTTGGAGCAGGGCGTCAGATAACGGGAAATATTGTGCAGTTACCAGTAAATGGGACAATTGAGGCTGGACAATATTGAAGGGGAGAATCAGAGGAAGATACCCCAAAATAGTCTATGGCACCCAGTCATTAAAATAATTGATGTAGGACAACTGTTTGAAAGTAAATTCACATTTGATATTTGGGAGGCTTTTGAAGACAGTTTGACAGACTTCAGGAGAGATATGTTCCTATGAAAATGGGTCGAGCAATGGAAAGATTAGGGAACGACAGTTGACAGGTAAATTTATGAGACTACATAAGAGGAACAAAGGAAGCACAATTGAGGTCCAGGCGATTCAAGACAGATGAAGGTTTGGAAGAATGTTGGGAATGTGCAACCAATCCGAAACGGTGAATTAAGTGGTTTAAGATGTGACATGAGATATGTTTAGCAAACGGGGTTAAAGAAAATTCCAAAAACTTTTATTCATGTATCAGAAGCAAGGTGGCAACTAGAGGAAGGGTTTGCCACTCAAGGACAAAACCGGAAATTTATGCCTACGGTCAGAGAAAATGCGTGCGATTCTTAATGAATACTTTGTATCAGTTTTCAGCGAGTTGAGGGGCATGACGGATGTTGAGGAGATGGATAGATATTTCATTACTCAAGGTCAAGGTGGCATAAGCAGGGAAGTAGTGTTGGGTTTTCTGAAAGACATGAATGCGGACAAGTCCCGAGGTCCCGATTGGATCTACCCCAGGGAACAGAGGGAAACAAGCGATGAAATAGCTGGTGATTTAACAGATATGCTTTCAGCAATCTTGAATACGGGTGAGGTCCTGGCGGACTGGAGAATTGCTCATCTTTTTCCCTTTTTAAGAAGGTAAGCGGGGCAATTCAGGCAATTATACACCAGTGACCGCGACGTCAGTTGTCGGGAAGCTGCTGGAAACGTTACTGAGGGACAGGATCTGTTCGTATTTGGAAAATAATGGGCTTATCAGTGATAGACAATACCGTTTTGAGCAGGGAATGTCATATCTTGGAAATTTAATAGAATTCTTTGAGGAAGTGACAAAGTTGATTGATGAGGGAAGGGCTGTAGATGTCATATACATGGATTTTAATAATGAATTTGGTAAGTTTGCCGATGGTAGGCCGATGAAGAACGTGAGTCGCATGGTGTCCAGGGGTTACAAGCTAGATGGATAGAGAACAGGTTGGGCAAAAGGAGGCAATGAGTAATAGTGCAACACAGGCCCCAAAATGAAGACCTGTAAGCAGTGGTGTTCTATAGGGATCCGTACTTGGAACACTATTGTTTTTGATACACATAAATAATTTGGTGGAAGATGGAGGTGGCCTGATTAGCAAGTTTTCAGGTAATCTTATGATTGATAGAATAGCAGATAGGGAAGGGGACTGTCAGAGAATTCAGCAGAATATAGGTACTTTGGAGAGTCGGGCAGAGAAATGGCATATGGAGTTCAATCTGGGCAAATGCGACGTGATGCATTTTGCAAGACACAGTTCAAGAACGACCTCTACAGTAAATGGTAAATTCCTGAAGTATATTGGTGAAAAGAGAGTTCTGGGTGTTCATGTCCATTTTTTCCTGAAAGTGGCAACGCAGGTCAGTAGCGTGATGAAGCAGGCATACGGTGTACTTTGCTTCATTGGACGGGTTACTGAGTATAAGAGTAGGCAGCTAATTTTACTGTTGTATTAACACATTTTCCGGTAACATTTGGAATACTGTGCACAGTTCTTGTCACCGCATTACTGAAACGATGTGATTGTTCTGGAGAGGGTGCATAGGATTTTCACTTGGATGTTGCCTGCTATGGAGGTATCTGCATAAGAAGAGAGGTCGCTCAGATTAGCATTATATTCATTAGATATACGCAGGTTGAGAGGGGCCCTGATTATGGCTCACAAAATCACGAGATAATTTCCTTCCCTGAAGTGGGGGACTCAGTTACTGGAGTTCACTCGAAGAGATATGGTTCCAAAGTCTTTTCTGCAAAGGGTGGTGGGTGCTAGGAACGCGTTGCCAGCTGAGGTGTTGGGGCGGGAACGATATCATCTTGTAAGACCTATTGTGACAGATACATGAATAGACCGGCAACAAAGGGTAGATGTCATATACATGCATTTTAATAATGAATTTGGTAAGTTTGCCCATGGTAGGCCGATGAAGATTGTGAGTCGCATGGTGTCCAGGGTTTACAAGCTAGATGGATAGAGAACTGGTTGGGCAAAAGGAGGCAATGAGTAATAGTGCAACGCAGGTCCCAAAATGAAGACCTGTGAGCAGTGGTGTTCTATAGGGATCCGTACTTGGAACACTATTGTTTTTGATACACATAAATAATTTGGTGGAAGATGGAGGTGGCCTGATTAGCAAGTTTGCAGGTAATCTTATGATTGATAGAATAGCAGATAGGGAAGGGGACTGTCAGAGAATTCAGCAGAATATAGGTACTTTGGAGAGTCGAGCAGAGAAATGGCATATGGAGTTCAATCTGGGTAAATGCGACGTGATGCATTTTGCAAGACACAGTTCAAGAACGACCTCTACAGTAAATGGTAAATTCCTGAAGTATACTGGTGAAAAGAGAGTTCTGGGTGTTCATGTCCATTTTTTCCTGAAAGTGGCAACGCACGTCAGTAGCGTGATGAAGAAGGCATACGGTGTACTTTGCTTCACTGGACGGGTTACTGAGTATAAGAGTTGGCAGCTGATGTTACTGTTGTATTAACACATTTTCCGGCAACATTTGGAATACTGTGTACAGTTCTAGTCACCACATTACTGAAACGATGTGAATGTTCTGGAGAGGGTGCATAGGATTTTCACTGGGATGTTGCCTGCTATGGAGGTCTCTGCATAAGAAGAGAGGTCGCTCAGATTAGCATTTTCTTTATTAGATATAGGCAGGTTGAGAGGGGCCCTGATTATGGCTCACAAAATCACGAAATAATTTCCTTCCCTGAAGAGGGGGACTCAGTTAGTGGAGTTCACTGGAAGAGATATGGTTCCAAAGTCTTTTCTGCAAAGGGTGGTGGGTGCTAGGAACGCGTTGCCAGCTGAGGTGTTGGGGCGGGAACGATATCATCATGTAAGACCTATTGCGACAGATACATGAATAGAAAGGCAACAAAGGGATATAGATGCTTGGAAATTGGCGAAAGGTTTCGATGGACGATTTGGAACAGCGGAGGCTTGGAGAGCAGAGAGAATCCATCTGATTAACCAGCATTTCCACACACATCGTCTACTGTATTCCTTTCTTCTGATGTGCTCTGCTCCACATCAGGGAGACGAGACGCCACCGTGTAGTACGCTTCCCGAGAACATTCCCGTGACATGTACATGGAACAACCCCAACGCACCTTGGCTGATCACTTTAAGTCCCCCTCCCACTCCACCAAGCACATGCCATTACTGGGCCACCTCTACTGCCAAACCTTTCCACCCTCCTCCAGGAGAGAGAAAGCCTCATCTTCCGCATTGTGACCTAACAACCTGATCGGATCAATGTGGATTTTACTAGTTTCCACATTTCCACTTCCGCTCCCCACCTTATCCCAATTCCAAACTTTTTACCTGGCACAACGTTCTTGGACTGTCCTATCTGTACATTTTCCTTCCCACCAATCTGTTGGACGCTCCTCACCGACGCTCATCTTCACCCCCAACGTCACCTCATTAGATTAGATTACATTACAGTGTGGAAACAGGCCCTTCGGCCCAACAAGTCCACACCGACCCGCCGAAGCGAAACCCACCCATACCCCTACATTTACCCCTTACCTAACACTACGGGCAATTTAGCATGGCCAATTCACCTGACCCTGCACATCTTTTGGACTGTGGGAGGAAACCGGAGCACCCGGAGGAAACCCACCATGTCGCCTTCTCAGCAACCTTCACCCACACCATCCCCTCTCTTCCCCTTTAACTCTCATGCCCCTCAGCCACCCGCTCATTCCTGATGAAGGACTTATGCTCGAAATCTCGGTTCTCCTCCCTGTCAGATGCTGCCTGAGTGGCTGTACCTTTCCAGGCACACACTCTTCGACTTTGATCTCTAGCGTCTTCAGTGCTCACTATCTATATATGCTATAACTCGAGTACGTCGGATGGATCAATTTTTTGGCTAATGTGCACAGGAGAGTTTCTTGAAACATTATATCGAAAGGCAGACAACAGGGGAGGCCACACTAGATCTGGCGCTTGATAATAAACCAGGCCAGGATTTGATGGAGTTTTAGGTGAGCACTTTGGAGAATGTGACCATCATTCAGTTTCGTTTAGTTTAGCGATGGAAAGGGATAGGTTCATGCCACAAGTCAGGAGTTATCGATGGGGCTAGTGCAATTATAATCCGATTCGGCAACAATTAGGATGCATAGAATGGGGTAGTAAAATGCAGGGGATGCGGAAAATGGAAATGTGGAACTGGTTCAAGGAACAGATATTGCGTGTCCGTGATGGGTAGGTCATGTCTCACAAACCTCATTGAGTTTTTAGAGAAGGTGACCAAGCATGTAGATGAGGGTAGAGCTGTTGATGTGATATACATGAACTTCAGTAAAACCTTTGATAAGGTTCCACGTGGTCGGCTGTTGGAGAAACTGCAGAGGCATGGAATTAATGGTAATTTAGCAGTTTGGATTAGAAACTAAATTTCTGAAAGAAGACAGAGAGTGGTGTTTGATGGAAAATATTCAGCCTGGAGTCCGGTTAATAGCACTGTGCAACAAAGATCTGTTTTGGGACCACTGATGTTTGTCATTATTAAAAATGAATTAGACGCAGGCTTAGGTGGATGGATTCGTAAATTTGCAGACGACACTAAAGTCGGTGGAGTAGTGGACAGTGTGGAATAATGTTACAGGTTACAGGGGGACTTGGATAAACTGCAGAATTGGGCTGAGAGGTGGGAAATGGAGTTCAACGTAGCTAAATGTTAGGTGATGTACTTTGGGAAGGATAACAGGAAGGCAGCGTACTGAGTCACTGGAAAGATTCTTGGTCGTGTGGATGTGCAGAGGGATCTTGGAGTCCATAGATCCTTGAATGTTGGCACCCAGGTGGATAGTGCTGTTAAGAAGGCGTACAGTGTGTTCGGTTTTATGCATAGTGAGATTGCGTTCGGGAGCCGCAATATCATGCTGCAACTATACAAAACGCTGGTGCGGCCACACTTGGATATATTGTGTACAGGTCTGGACTCCATATTTCGGGAAGGATGTGGAATCATTTCAATATGTGCAGAGGAGATTTACTAGGATGTTGGCTGGTCTGGAGTGAAGGTCTTATGAGGAAATGCTGAGAGACTTGAACCTGTTCGTAGGCTAAGACGGGATTTGATAGATATACAAGGTGATCAGAGGATTAGATAGGCTCATTAGTGAAAGTCTTTTTCCTAGGATGGTGACGCCAGCGTGTACGAGGCGGCATAACTACAAATTGAGGGGTGATGGATTTACGACAGATGTGACGGGCAGGTTCTTAACGCAGAGAGTGTTTAGGGCGTGGAATGGCCTATTGGCTAATGTAGTCAACTCAGCCACATGAAGGAGATTTTAGCAATCATTAGATAATCACATGGATGATTTTGGGACATCGTAGAGGGACGAGCTGAGAATAGTTCACAGGTCGGTGCAACATCGAGGGCCGAAGTGCCTGCTCTGCGCTGTACTTTTCTATGTTCTATCTCTCCAGCGATATTGATACTTCATCAAGGAAAAGATGGAGCCAAATACAACGTAAACCCGGATGGGATCTAAAGTATCCCGAGAAGATTATAAGGTCAGTGGAAGTACAGTCACGGTGGAAATCAAATCTGAAAAAAATGGGGACATGAGAAGCCTTTGGAAATAGTGTGAACAATGCATTGAAGAAATTTTACAAATACATTTGCAGCAGAAGATTAGCTACAGACCGAATTTCACCCCTTAATGTTCAGCAAGTCTGAAGTGATAGACATGTGTGGAGTTCAGGAGATGGGTGAGATACTGAACGAGAATTTCACCTCGGTGTTTCCTGTGGACTAGGCTATAAGAGTGAGCGAACTTGGAGACATATATTGTGATATCTTGTAAAGGGGATAATCAAGGAGAAGTGCTGTACATATTAAAACACATAAAGTTTCATAAATCCCTGGACTCGATCAGTTTTATCCCAGAACATTGCGGGAAGCGAATGAAGTGATTGCTAAACACTTTGCCGATATATTTGTCGGGTGGATTGCCGTGGGTGAGTTGCCAAACGAACAGTTGCTAATGTAGAGACATTATTTAA
Source organism: Chiloscyllium plagiosum (assembly GCF_004010195.1). Lineage (NCBI taxonomy): Eukaryota > Metazoa > Chordata > Chondrichthyes > Orectolobiformes > Hemiscylliidae > Chiloscyllium > Chiloscyllium plagiosum. The sequence goes on along the minus strand of NC_057717.1, from coordinate 77,522,772 downwards.
TAATGTAATGAAAAATGGGAACAATAGAACTGTGAGCCTGAAATAAACGTTTGCTAATTCGTTACAGAGGATTCTGAGAAAAAGAATTGTATTTATTTGGAAAGACAAGGAGAGAACAGGGCTTTGCAGATGGGAAATTGCGTCTCACTAACTTTGTGGAATTTTTGGAAGTGAAAAGAAGATCGGTGAGGGCAGGGCAGTAGACATTATCTTTATGGAATTCTGTAAGATATCCAGCAGTATTCCACATGATAAACTGTTTCGCAAGGTTAGATTGCGTGGAATGAAGGGAGAGCCAGCAATTTGGATGCAGAATTATTTTGAAGGTTGGAGATAGAGTGTGAGGGTGGATTTATCTTTACTGGACTGGAGACCTGTGACCAGTGGCATGCTGCAACAATCGGTAGTGGGTCCTCTCTATTTTGTCACTTATGCAAATCATTTGCATTTGATAATATGATGTATGCTTAGTAGGTTTGCCGGTGACCCAAAATTCTTGGTGTGGTCAATGGCGTAGAAGATTATCTCAGATTACAATGGGACCTCAATTCGGTGAGCCGAGGAATGACTGATTCAGTTTTTTTTAGACAAATGCGAGGTGTTGCATTTTGACAAGACAAGTCAGTACAAGACTTGTGGGCGGCACGGCAGCACAGTGGTTAGCACTGCTGCCTCATAGCGCCAGAGACCCTGGCTACTCTCTGTGTGGAGTTTGCACATTCTCCCCGTTTCTCCGTCGGTTTCCTCCGGGTGCTCCGGTTTCCTCCCACAATCCAAAAATGTGCAGGATAGATGAATTGGCCATGCTAAATTGCCCATGGTGTTAGGTGAAGAGGTAAATATAGGGGAATGGGTCTGGGGTAGGTTGCGCTTTGGCGGGTCGTTGTGGACTTGTTGGGCCGAAGGGCCTGTTTCCACACTGTAAGTAATCTAATATAATCTAAGACGTAAAGGTAGGCTCCTGTCGAGTGTTATAATAGAAATAATAGAATCCCTACAGTGTAGAAAAAGCCATTTGGCCCATCGAGTCCACATCGACCCTCGGGCGAGTATCTCACCTGACAGACCCCTACCCTATCTCGGTGACTCTGTATTTCCCAAGCTAATCCACCTAACCTGCAAATCCCTGGACACTATGGGCAATTTTGCCTGGCCAACCCACCCTGACCTGCACATCTTTAGACTGTGGAGTGAAAGTGAAGCATGCAGAGGAAACCCACACAGAGACGGTATGAATGTGCGAAATCCACCAGACAATCATCTAAGCATGAAGTGACAATACATCCCTGCGCTGTGAGGCAGCAATGCCAAACACTGAGCCATTATACCTCCTTGTGGTGCATGTTGACATTTCCTTGAATGCGCCGTCACTGGTAGACATGGTAGTGAAGAAGGCCTTTGGTACATTTGTCATATTATTCAGTGTTTTGAGGAAAAAATTCGGATGTCATGTTGCACCTGTACAGGACATCATTTCAGGCAATTTTGTAATACTGCCTTTATTTCTGCTCCCCCTGCTACAGGAATGATGTTGTTAAAGTTGAAAGGGCGCTGAAAGGATTCACAATATATTGCTGGTTTTGAGAGGGGGCGAGGTGTGGGTGGGTTTAGCTACAGGGAGAGTTTGAATATGCTGGGGCTGTTTCCCTGGAGTGTTGAGGCTGAAAAGTGACCTGATAGACGTTTATAAAAGCATGAAGGGAATAGGTAATGGGATTGGTTAAGGTCTCTTACCACGAATAGGGGAGCCAATAATTGGTTTGCTCACTGAGCTGGAAGTTGCACTTTCAGACATTTCATCACCATAATAGATAACCTTTACAGTGCACTTCCGGTAGAAGCACTGCTGATGTTTCCTGATTTCTATTTGTACGTTTCCGATTATTTGGGTTGGTGATGTCATTTCCTGTTGCAATATCATTTCCTAAGGTGATGCGATTTCCTGTTCGTTTCCTCAGGGGATGGTAAGTTGGATCCAACTCAATGCGTTGGTTGATTCTGGTTGGAATACCATGCTTCTAGGAATTCTCGTGCTTGTGTCTGTTTGGCATGTCCGAGGATGGATGTATTTTCCCAATTGAAGTGGTGTCGTTCCTCTTCTGTTTCTAAGGATACCAGCGAGAGAAAGTCAGAACTCGCTAATGTGCGAGACTAATAATTTAAATGGACGTAAAGGGAACATATTTCACACAGAGGGTCGTCTACATGTCGCTTGAGCTACCAGAAGAGGTTTTGCCCTCTGTTTAAATTCCTATATTTAAAAGACAATGAGATTTCAGACATTTCATCACCATAATAGATAACCTTTACAGTGCACTTCCGGTAGAAGCACTGCTGATGTTTCCTGATTTCTATTTGTACGTTTCCGATTATTTGGGTTGGTGATGTCATTTCCGGTTGCAATATCATTTCCTAAGGTGATGTGATTTCCTGTTCTTTTCCTCAGGGGATGGTAAGTCGGATCCAACTCAATGTGTTGGTTGATTCTGGTTGGAATACCACGCTTCTAGGAATTCTCGTGCGTGTGTCTGTTTGGCATGTCCGAGGATGGATGTATTTTCCCAATTGAAGTGGTGTCGTTCCTCTTCTGTATATAAGGATACCAGCGAGAGAAGGTCAGAACTCGCTAATGTGCGAGACTAATAATTTAAATGGACGTAAACGGAACATATTTCACACAGAGGGTCGTCTACATGTCGCTTGAGCTACCAGAAGAGGTTTTGCCCTCTGTTCAAATTCCTATATTTAAAAGACAATAAGATGGGTATATGAATACAAAGTGCTTAGAGGGATATGGACCAAGTGCTGGCAAATGGGAATAGATTAGTATGCGATTTATTGTTGTCATGACGACTTGGACAGAAGGGTCTATTTTCATGCTGTGTGTCTCTTAGTCTCTATTGTTGCTTTAGTTTATGAGATCGTAACGGGTGGAGCCTTTCTGCTTCTGAATTCAGTCGTGCAAAAGCACACCCAGACAGCGTGCGTGCTCAATTAATGCCAGTAAAATACACAAATACATCATGCAGATTTTGTGAATGCTTTATGGACACAGGAGACAGATATTCGGTTAATTGAAGTTATAAGGCATGAGAAAAGACCATTCAATCCCTCACTTCCATTCCATAGGAGAAGCAGGAGAGCATAAAGCTGTTTGAGCCTGTTACTCAGAAGCAAGGTGAGGGCATCTAATTTACAAACCTGGGACTGCTCGAGATTGAACACAGGAAAATCTGGAGGCTAGTGCGTCCCTAGGATCCTGTTACCCAGGGACAGGAGGTGACTCAATCCCCACAAACAATAATGTGTGAATAAGTTGCCTGAGCGGTCCATTCAATTCTGATACATCAGTCAATAAGATAATGGCTGATCTGATTGTGAATCCTCATTCCACTTTCAGCAGCAGCGGGAGCGGTGAGAGTGAGCACCAGAGGGCTGCCACAAAGGGAAGTTTCCCTCTACAAGGACATACCTTGATAGTCAGTAGCGTCCATTTTCAGCAGCAGCTGGAGATTTATGAGCAACCAACTGGCACACTCCCAGTCGCTATAGCTGCTTTGTAACGAAAAGAATTGCTGCAATTTACTTTGTAGCATGCATTTTATATCAACTTTTGCAACAGCAGTTAACTTTCCAAAAATCAGTGTCAAATATCCATTGCCCAAAAGGGTTCAGATAAAGCATAGACACGGACAATAAACGATCTGAGAAACAGGGTGCTTCATGGTTCACGACTGGATGTGAATAGTTGTATTAGAATAGGCTATAGAAATAGATTGAAGAGCAGGAGCTGCCCCACAACTTTAACAAGAAAACCCGTCAAACTGACTCAACAGTTTGTCCTCTATATCGGTGAACAATTTACAATTGTCACAATGGTATACATTCTTTAGATATTATTTATTTGTTAATTAGATAAATGGTTCATTCTTAAACTCAATAAATTATTTTAAAAATTGTTACACATTACCGACTGCACATATTGAGTAACTTTAATCAAAAACACCACAAAACTAACAAAACACATGTCCAGAAAAACAGTCTGAGGCTCTGGAGCACTGATAGCAGTGGTACAGTTCATTATTGCGCAGAAGCAGGCCCAACATCACACTAAACCTGCGCCAATTCCCACTGGTTTCTGATTCTGCTCCTGAACGTATCCCAGACTGAATCATGTCCATCACATCTGTTCTGCTGAGGTTAATAAAATCCAACCGTGTCAAAAGCTTTCACATTCTTAATAAAGTATAAATAAATCAGCATAGTTGTAAAGAATGATCTACCTTTTTAATATTTTTCCGGATCATGTAGTCTGGCCCCCAATGTTGAATACAGCAACAAATAGAAACATTCTGCCCACATCAGCTGCCCACATCATATGCAGAGCATGAAGGACAGATATCATTTCACTTTGATTAATCTTTCCTGTATATATATCATCCTGTCTGACTTGCTGTAAAATGAAGAAATAAACTTCATCCATATCAGTCCAAGAAATAAACTATTAATATTCTCTCCTTTGGTGGGTCCAGGATACCAACATTCACACCTTCTGGCAGATTTTGTAAACGTAAAACAAGAAAATCATTGGCACTTATTTGTATTCCTGATGACCAATCTAATTCCTTGTGGTGTCCCACATACCACAGTCTTCCAATTTTAAAAAAAAATCATTTTTTACTACTAAAGACTATGGTGCTGAAAAAGCACAGCAGCGCACTCTCGAGTCTCAGCTCCAGCATCTGCACTCCACGCTTTTTCCTCCTTTATATCTTCTGTCTGTTAAATATTTTCAAATACGTATCATAATAAACTGAAGTCGCATTGGCTTTGATAGACTATGGTGCTGAAGAAGCACAGCACCGCACTCTCGAGTCTCAGCTCCAGCATCTGCACTCCACGCTTTTTCCTCCTTTATATCTTCTGTCTGTTAAATATTTTCAAATACGTATCATAATAAACTGCAGTCGCATTGGCTTTGATTTTGCATACTAAGAGTATAACATTCGTACAGACTGGGTGCAGGAAAGATTTGTCAATTTGTCAGATGCTGATATGATGTGCACTTTGAAATTTCTGACTGCGAATCTTCCCTTTTTATATCCTGTAAAAATGTTGACAAAAGTCATCGCTGTCAGTACTGAGTAGAAATTTTGAACAGGTAATTTTATTTTCTAAGAAACTTTATTTTCTCTCTCATTCCCGAAAAATTTAAATTGACATTAAAAATGAAAAGTAATCTAACTGAAACATCGATAACGCTTTCAGTGCTTGACAGCAGAAATGCTGGGAATAGTTCCCCTCATGGGACAGTAGAGGACAAGAGTTGTTGTTTCAGAAGAAAAGAACTGATTCAGAAATGAGATGAGGAGGCATTTCATTTCTCAGACGTTTAAGCGTGTTTCGAAACACTTCTTGCAGAGTGATTTTGGGACAGAATCTTTGCGTATATTTAAGCAGTGACAGATAGATCCTAGATTTGGAGATGCAGGTGTTGGACTGGGGTGTACAAATTTAAAAAGAATACAACACCAGGTTATAGTCCAACAGGTTAAATTGGAAGCACACTAGCTTTCGGAGCGACGCTCCTTCATCAGGTGATAGTGGAGGGCTCAATTCTAAGACACAAAATTTATAGCAAAATTTTAAAGTGTGATGTAACTGAAATTATACAATGAAAAATTGATTGTCTGTTAAGTCTTTCATCTGTTAGAATACAGTCATAGTTTCATTCTTTCCTGTGAAAATCACAAAACCTTTTCTTTAAAGTTGCATTCTCAAGTTAGCAGTTGAAAATTGTGATAGCTAGACTATATGTTGAAAGTGTTGGCCCCCTGCGTTCAATGTCTATGCCATCATGTTTAGATTGATTCTAATCTAAAAATTGAGACATCGGAGTTTTACATAAATTCATGCAGTTTTTGAACTCAGAGGTCTACATGAATGTATGCAGTTTTTGAGCAAAGTACAATGTAACCCTGCAAGTGCAAATTCACCCCAATAAAATGTTTGTGTGCGTGTGGGTCTTTGTCTGCCTGTGTGTGTGTGTGTGTGTGTCTGGGGTGGGGGTTGTGAGTGTGAGAAAGTGTATGTGTGTGTGTGTAGAGAGTGCAGAGTGTCTTAAGACTGTGAGGGGGTACATGTGTGATTGTGGGAGTGTGTGTGTCTGTAAGGATGTATGTGGGTGTCTGTGTGCACGTCTGTGTGAATGTGTTTCCTTGTGTATGTGTGTATAGGAGTGCCTGTGTGTGTGCGTGTGTGTGTGTAGGAGTATCTGTGTGTGTATATAGTGCAATGGTGGTCACCTGTAATGTGACATGAACCCAATGTCCCAGTTGAGGTTCTCCCTATGGGTACCGAACTGAGCTCTCAGCCTCTGCTTGGCCACTTATCTCTGCTGCCTGTCCCGAAGTCCACCTTGGAGGATGGTCATCCGAAGTCTGAATGTCCTGGACCACTGAAGTGTTCCCCAACTGGGACGGAACCCTCTTGTCTGTTGATTGTTGTGCGGTGCCCATTCACCCGTTTTCATAGCCTTTGCTCGGTTTCCCCAATGTACCAAGTCTCCGGCATCCTTGCCTGCAACGTATAAGATAGACAACGTTGGCTGAGTCACATGAGTACCTGCCATGTACAAGGTGGGAGGTGTCCCCACGCGTAATGGTGGTATCTATGTCCACACTCTGACACGTCTTGCAGCGTCTATCGTGACAGGGTTGTATGGAGTTATCCTGACAGTCGGGCAGCTTGCTCCGAACAACAATCTGTGTAAGGTTTCGCGGTTGTTTAAAGGCAAGTAGTGGAGGTGTGGGGAGGGTCTTGGTGAGGTGCTCATCCTCATTGATAATCTGTTGCAGGTCAAGAAGAACATGGCGTAATTTTTCAGCTCCTGGGAAATACTGAACAACGAAGGGTACCCTGTCGGTTGCAGCACTTGTCTGTCTTCAGAGGAGGTCATTATGGTTCGTTGCTGTGGCACGTCGGAACAGGCGGTCGATGAGTTGAGCATCGTACCGCGTTCTTGTGAGGGCGTCCTTGAGTACTTCCAGGTGTCCGTCACGTTTCTCCTCATCTGAGCAGATCCGGTGTATGCGTAGGGCTTGTCCATAGGAGATGGCTGTTTTAATATGTATTGGCTGGAAGCTGGAGATCCAAACTGGATGAAGGACAAAGTCAAAAGTCACATGACAACAGTTTATATTCCGACAGGTTATGTGAAACCACAAGCTTTCAGAGCACCGTTCCTTCTTCCAAAATCTATGTGATTCCCTGGAAAGAGTGTACAGGGGATTTCCAAAATATTTGCTTGGGATGGAGAATTTCAGTGATGAAGAGACGCTGGATAAGCTCAGTTATTTTCTTCCAAGCAGTGGAGGTTCAGAGGAGACTTGATAAAGGATGCCTGGAGACATCAACATACTTGAATTAAGCCAATCAACGCAAATTATAGTCCAAAAAACCGAACGCCAATCCACTTTGAATTTAGTATATTGACAATCTTAAAATCTAATGACACAATCCCATGCTTGCGGGGCATAAAACCTGGGAAAATTGAACGTTGGGAGGAAGACTGCAAAGCCATTAGCATGCAAAAAGACTGTCCGTGAAATAGCTCTCTTAAAAGCTATCTTTATCGATCTGCAAACTGTGAATCAGAAATCTCTAAAAAGTAGAAAAGAAGATCGAAGCAGAAATGAAGAGAATATTTAATATCTGAATGGTTTTGAAAACTTGAATTGTTGGTAATTCTTAATCAGGTTTTTTTTTTATCGGACCAATATTGTAGAATAGTGCAAAGGCAGTACGAGTATACTTAAGAGGGAAATCTTCAGGGAAAACAGGGGACGTGAGGTAGAAAAAAATCCTAGAATGATGACATCAGCTTGCAAGAGGAGGTATAACTACAATTGAGGGGTAATAGATTTAAGACAGATGTCAGAGGCAGGTTCATTATGCAGAGAATGGTAAAGGTGTGCAATGCCCTACCTGCTAATGTAGTCAACTCAGCCACATTAGGGAGATTTAAACAATCCTTAGAGAAGCACAAGGATGACTTTGGGATAGTGTAGGAGGACAAGTTGAGAATAGTTCACAGGTAGGCACAACATCGAGGGCAGAAGGGCCTGTTCTACGCTGTATTGTTCTATGTTCTATAGAGCATGGTGCAAAATTTAAAAGCTATCAAGACCATTGTTCAGCCACTTCTTGACATGTTTCCAGACCCAGATTATAATGTAACAACAATACCCGCCGGATGCTAAGTTTTTCGGTGTTGTTGATTTTCAACATGCCTTTCTCTCAATGTCTCGTCATATGAACAGTGAGTACCTATTTGCCCTCACCTTTAATCGACAGAATAAAAACTTGGATTCGACTACCCCAAGGCTTCATTCATTCTCCAACACTTTTTCTCTCAGATCTTACAGAAACAATTGAAGTATTTAACCTTAACAAGTTGATCTACATTAGTTCAATATTTGGACGAATTCCTTGCAGTCCGTGTTAATAAAGAATCAAAACGCTCAGATGTTGTTCTTGTCTTCAATTTCTTGAAGCATTTGGGATACATAGTCTCTCCACCAAAAGTCTCCATTGCACAACGTCAAATCAAATTCCTGAGAATTATGATATATGAAGACTCACGCTGTCTGGAACAGAGCCACATCACTCCTATTGTCAACTTCACAGCCCCAATAAGCGCGATGCAAATGCGCCATTGGCTGGGTATTTCCAACTTCTGCAGAAAATGGATTCCCAACGCAACACACCTCATTAAGAAGTTGTCCCCATATTCCTCCTATGAAGGTGCATTTACCCTTTCCTCAGAAGCAATGCAAGCCTTTAATGAACTGAAGCAAGTTTCATCAGAAGTTTCAGCTCTGTGAAGACCTCTTGATGACAGACCTTTTCAATTATACTGTGCTATTTTGGATGACTCTGCCTCCTCAGTACTTCCTGAACTTCATGGAAATAAACATCGCCCAGATGCCTATTTTTTAACTAAGTTTGACCCGGTGTTGCTTTGGGTCATCCCCGCTGTACTCAGATTTTAACCGACATTTATCTCAGTTTAGAATCTGCAGCGAATCTTACACGACAGCAAAACATTGTCACCGACAGTACACATTCAATAATTGCCATTTTCGGGAATTTGTAAACTCAACATTTGACTGCAGCCCGACAAAACCGTAATGAAATTTATTTTTTGAAAAATCCTCGATTGACTTTTAAGAATTGCATACCATCATCCCAGCCACTATCTTAGCCCATCCTCCTGCGACATTGTCCACTCCAGAACATGAGTGTATTCTCCTCATTATTGAGAACGTCCAAGTTCAACTAGATCTCTCTGACATGCCTATTTCCAATCCAGATTGTAATATGTTAACTGAAGTAAATTTCTTTAATAACCATACGGGAACTCATCTTTCGGGCTATGATATAGTTGATGACTATGGCTCTATCCTTGAATCTGCTGCCTTTGAAAGCCGTTTTTCAGTCCAGCAAGCTGAATGTTTTGCACTCATTCGGGCTTGTATTCTCCAAGGGTTCCGTGCAAACATTTACACATACTCCCGATATGCTTTTGAGGTTGTACATGATTGTGGGCATCTGTGGAGTAACAGAGGATTTTGACGTCATCTGGCACTCCCATTTCTCATCAACAGTTAGCATCAGAACGTTTGACTGTGTTCTTGCTCCCAAAACATGTTTCTGTCATCAAGTGTACTGTTTATGAAACATGCCAAACTCGTATTGATATTGGTAGCCGTGCTGTTGATATGGCTGCATAACAAGCTCCTTGCAACCGTCTTATGTAGAACCTAAATTGAAGAGTCAGATTCAAAGCTCTGACAAGAGTAAGTCTACCACTGATTAGCCAACGCCAACCATTTAAGTTGAGGTTACCTTACAAAGGGACGACTCTGGATCTGAAAGGCAGTTGTGGTCTAAAGCCACCTCCTATTCTAATCCTGTTACTAAACTATGGACCACCCCAGCTGTTTGATGAACTTGAATTATGGGCATTTGATTGCATTGATAATGCTACTAACTGTTGTGCTCGCTCAACGCCTGATTTGCTTTTGAATACCTGTTTGCATCTGCGCCTCCAACAGCTGACCCAGTAAGTAAGTTACGGACGCCTCACTTGCTGGAACACAATCCGGGAAAAGCTATTCCTGCCCTATGGGTCAGACGCCCCTTCCTGACGAATCCTTTCAACCCCTTCAACTAGTTGTCATTGAATTGAAAAAAATTCAAAGTTATAAGTAAGCTTTAATTATTGATATTTTCTCCAACTGGGTTGAAGCCTCCCGAATTCCAAAGCTACTGCAGAAACTGTTGTACGTATCCAACTTAAGGACATTATTCCCCGCTTTGATATTCCTTTTTTTATGCCTTTCGATAATGGTCCTTATTTTATTCGAGGTATAAATGAGGAATTATGCTGACAGTTTGGCATCAGACGTCAACTTCATTGTTCCTATCACCCACGGACTGCAGGGCTTGTGGAACGTTGAAACCAGACTCTGTAAACTAAACTTTGCAAAATTAACTTCTGAGACAAGCCTTTCCTGGGTAAAACTATTGCCTCTGACTCTGTTTATCTACGCTGCACTCCTTATTCCCTGCCAAAAAAGTTTATGGCCGAGACATTCACACATCTTTGAATGGCTCCACTGCCGCTGTCCACTTCCAAAACATGGTGGATGATATTTCCTGCTATGTACTCTCCGTAACTGAAATTTTGCGAGTGCTCCATTCTCGAGTACGTGCTGCTCATGAAATGCTCCCCTTCCTTGAATGCGTTCACACTACTGAATCAATTTACTTTGTCCTTATCATGAATTGGACATGCCATGGTCTCCAACCTCGATGAGAAAATCCCTTTCACTTTCTCCTCACTATCCCAACAGCTGTCAAAGTGACGGAGCGATCTGCATGGGTTCACATGCATCATTGTGAGGTCATTGCAGATGTGTCTTAGAAAGGGGAGATGACCGATATGATGGAGACAATTATAATGTAAGAGATGTGAGAAAGGATTCAGAACCAGACTATTACTCATAGCTTATTTTATCAAAGAAGAATTTTCCTTCTGTTTTAGATATCCTAGCCCTTGCTACAGATGACTACTCGGTTCAGAGCTATTTCATCCTGATATGTGGACTTGCCTTGGTCAACTTCACTACACAAGAGAGGACCATTTATCTGTGTGATCTTGAGCAAACAGAGATTATGTATCAACTATGCCAGGAAAACGTCCTTGCGTGCCAAGCGACTGAATTTTGCCAAGAATGTCTATTGCAGTGGTCAACAGCATCAAAAAGATTGAAGAGTTCATTTACAAAACACTTCTAAAAGGTATTTTTATTGGTATTGCTACTGTTAAATATATTATTGCTCAGATATTAGCTTCTATTGATAATATTGATTCCACCTAGAAAATATTTCTTCTCCACTTAGATGAAGATGAGGAAGGACTATTCCTGATCCTGGTCCCTCTTTAGAGGAAGAGGAGGTATGGCAGCCATCTGCTGCCATTGGATTTGGTTAATTCAATCCATGCCTTTACGTTTATGATGTGGGAATGGAATGGCAAAAGGGTGGATATGAGGATACAAATTTTTGATCCTAACTGTTGTCAGAAGCAACAAATATATGTAGATTTCTATTAACAGCAAAATTTCTTTTTTCTCAATTCCGATTGCGAAATTTCGCCAAGGAGCACAGAAGTTTTAACCTCTGTGTTCCTGGGCAGAATTGCATCCGAGAGAATCATCCAGTACATTCTATATCACTAAGACCTGAAATCCGTCTCCTTTTATGACATTTATTCTTCCTGAAAAAAAAAATCAGACTAAAGTTGTTGTCAATTGCTTATCCAATTACAGATTCTGCGCATCTTCTTGATTACAAAATTTCCTGTCCACCTTAGTACCATTTCAAATTTAGTTAGAATACATTTGTTCCATGCTTGGAAACCGTTGATGCAGGTCGCAAATACTTGAGTTCCCAGCACTGGTCACTGTGTCACTCCAGTCGTTAATTTCTGATAAACTGATAAAATCTAGTTTATCCCGAATTCATCCCTGCTTCCGACTCAGTAACCAGTCTTCCCCTTACACAGTGTAGCATTATTGAAAGGCTGAGTGATCCCTTCCTTTTCCAGTGTGACATATATGAGAGATTAAAATATTTGCAACAATTGCTGAATAACAGGCTCGAATGGCTGAGTGGCCTCATTCTGTTCCTGTTTAAAACTCTTGTTGGGATGAATAGCCTGCCTCAGTATAGGTGTAGTTGTTTATGTTGTTTAACAGTTTGAGAACATTCGTGAAAAGCCCGCTTCTGACTTAAGGATGAAGTGAAGGCGATTGACGTTGTAGCTGCTGATATTTTCATCCATTTGCCTATCCAAAGACCACTTAAATACCCTAAAATTTGGCGATACTACCGCTCTTGCAGGCAGTGCATTCCACGCTCTCACTAGTCTCTGAGTAAATATACCACCTCTGATATCTGTCCCATAACTATCACTCCTCAATTCCAAGCGATGTCGCCTCCTGATCGCCATCGTCATTCGAGGAAAAAGGCTCTCACTATCTAACCCTCAGATTAGCTTATATGCCATAATTACATCTCCTCTCCACCTTATTCTCACTCATGAAACCAGCCTCAAGTTCCTCAGCCTTTCCTCATAAGATCTGCCCTCCATACCAGGCAACATCCAAGTAAATGTCATCAGAACCAATTCCAAGCTTCCGATTCCTTCCAATAATGTGGTGAGCAGAACTGTACGCAATACTCTAAATGTGGCCGCAGAAGACGTTTCCACAGTTGCAGCATGATGTCAAGGTTCTGAAATTCCATACTTCTAAAAACAAAAGGTAACACAACGTATGTCTTCTTAACAACCATGCCAAAACTGGGTGACATCATTCAAGGATCTATGAACCTGGACACCGAGATCTCTTTGCTCATCTACACTACCAAGAATCTTACCAGTACTCTGCATTCCTGTTACTCCAACCAAAGTGAATTACCTCACACGTTTCTGCATCAAAGTTCATTTGCCACCTCTCGGCCCAGCTCTGCAGCTTATCTATGTGTCTCTGTAACCTACAACATCCTTCGTCACTATTCACAACTCTACCAATCTTTGTATCATCCATCCATGCCCTTATCGAGGTCATCTATAAGTATGACAAATAACAGTGGATCCAAATCAGATCCTTGCAGTTCCCTCTTAGTAACTGAACCCCTGGATGAAGACTTGACATTAACCCTCTGCCTTCTTTCAGCCAGTCAATTTTTGATTCAAATCGCAAATCACCCTCAATCCCATTTCTCCGTATTTTGTGGAATAGCCTGCCGTGGGGAACCTTATCCAACGGCTTATTGAAATCCATATACACTACATCAATTGCTTTCTCCTCATCCATCTGTTTGGTCACCATCTCAAAGATCTCATTAAGGTTTGTGAGGCACGACCTACCCTTCACAAAGCCCTGTTGACTATCCCTAATCAAACTATTTCTATCTGGATTGGTTATAAATCCTATCTCTTATTATCGTTTCCAACACTTTACCCACAAATGAATTAAGGCTTATAGGTTTATAGTTTCCAGTGTTGTCTTTACTCCCCTTCTTGAACAAAAGCGCATCATTTGTTATACTCCAATTTTCTGGCCGATTGATGTGGACAATGACGCCATAAGATCAAAGCCAAAGGTTCAGCAATCTTCTCCCTGGCTTCCCAGAGAACCCTGAGATAAATCTCGTCCGGCCCTGGGGTCTAATCTGTTTTTACACTTCCTAGAATTGCTAACAACGTCCTCCTTATGCACCTCAATCCCATCTGGTTTAGTAGCCTGTATCTCAGTTTTGTCCTCGATCACATTGTCTCTTTCCAGTGTGAATACTCATGAAAAGTATTCATTTCGCACGTCTCGCACGTCCCCATCAGCTCTGACTCCATGCACAACTTCCCATTATTTTGCTAGATTGACCCTAATCTTATTCTCGTCATTCTTTTATTCCTGATGCCTGTAGGATGCCATAGGGTTCTCCTTGATCCTATCCGCCAACGACGTCGAATGTCCCCTGCTGACTCTTGTTAACTCTCTCTTTATGTCATTCCATCCTAAATTGTAACTCTCAAGCGTCCTACCGAAGGCTTCACATCTCATCCTAACATAAGCCTTCTTCATCCTCTTGACAAGCGATTCAAGTCTCTTGGCAGCCACAGCTCCCACGCTCGTCAATTTCCTCCCTGCCCGGTACATTCTTATCAAGGACCGGCAATAGCTGCTCCTTCAATATGCTCCACATTTCAAATGTGGCCATTCACTGCAGTTTCCCTCCCCAGCCTATGCATCTTAATTGTTGCCTTGTCCCATCGTAATTGACTTTCCCGAGCGAGAACCTTTGCCCTGCGGTGTAGACCTATCCATTCCCACCACTAATGTAAACATAACTGAATTGTGGTCACGATTACTGAAGTGCCCATCTACCTCCAAATCTTACACTTTTCCGGGTTCATTACTCAGTACCAAATCTACTGTGGCCTTGCCCCTTTTTGGCTTGTCTACAAACTGTGTCAGGACACCGTCCTGCACACATTGGAGAAAAACTGACACATCTAAAGTACTTGGACTATTGTATACCCAGTCAATATTTGGAAAGGTAAAATCCCCTTTCACAACTACCCTGTCACTCTCGGGCCTATCGAGGATCATCTTTGCTGTCCTATCCTCTACAAATCTGGAACTGTTTGGAGGCCGATACAATACACAGGGTAACCTTCCCTTTCCTGTTTGTAATCTTAGCCCATATTTCAAGTCCTAATTCATCCTTTCTGCCACCCTAATTCTGTCCTTTGAGGAACAGTGGCACATCACCCTCTCTTTCAACATTTTCTCTGTTCTTACTGAAATACCTAAATCCCGGAACATGCAATAAATCTTCCTGTCCCTGTGCTACCCATGTCTCTGGAATGGCCCCAGTATCGAAATCCCAGGTGACAACCAATGCTGCATGTTCACTCACCTTATTCTGGATTCTCCTGGCATGGAACAGACAGACTTAAAAACAAATTCTTGCTGCTGGTGACTTCCTGCGATCTTGAAATCTTAGTTCTGATTTCACTATCAATTTTCCATATACTCGAACTACAATTTCGATTCACATCCACTTTCTGAATAAGTTCAACCCCACCCCGACAGCATTAGAAAATTACCATTCCCCCAGGATATAGTTGCCTTTCTGGTTCATGTGAAGACTATCGTGTTCGTCGAGGTCTCATCTGCCCAGAAAGAGCCCCAATTATCCAGAAATCCAAAACCCTCCTGCTGCAACATCCCTGCAGCCACGTGTTCAACTTCTCTCTCTTCCTATTCCTTGTCCCGCTAGCATGTGGCATGGGCAACAAACCAGAAAGAACAATTCTGTTATATCTCGCTCTATATTTCCACCCTAGCTCACAGAATTTCGGCTTTAAATCCCCATCTCTCTTCGCACCAATGTCATTGTGACGATGTGGGTCACAACTTGGGGCTGCTCCCCCTCCACCTCAAGGATCTCGAAAACATGTTCAGAGACAACACGAACCCTGGCCCCTGTGAGACAATACACCAACCGAGAGTGTTTCTCGCTCCCACAGAACCGCCTACCTATCCTACTAACTATGGAGTCCCAATGACTTATGCTCTGCATCTCTTCCACTTCCCTTCTGATCAACCGGGAAATACTCTCTGCGAGAGACCTATGCCCAATTGCTTACCACAGGTAAGTCGCCCCCCCCCCAACAATACTTCTGAAGAACCGAGTTAATGGAAAGTTGGTATCCATGAGGCACTTCAATTATTCGGCGGCAGTTGAAGTGGGAGGAACTGGATTGTTGAAAAGTGAGGCATTATATTTGGGAGTTTGCTTTACCCGAAAATGGGGTATTTCTTGTCGAGGGGATCGGCCGCAAGTGTCCCCTGCCTGACTATTGGTTCCCTTTCCGACGCCTGACGGTAACCTATCTACCTTCTTCTTTTACCTGAGATGTGACTACCTCCCTGTAACGTTTTTCAATAACCTCCTTCTCCTCCCTAATCATCCAAAGTTCAGCCAGCTCCAGCTCCAATTCCCAAACGTGGTTTTTGAAGAGCTGAAGTTGGGTGCACCACCCACAGCTGCAGTTATAGGGAGATTACTGGTGACACTTATCGCCCACGTTGTGCAGGAGGAACAGTCAACTGTCCTACAATCCATTCCCACTATTCTATATTCCCAAGGAGACTTCTGAAAAACTGAGAAAAAAACTAATCACCTTACATATCCGCTCCAATTCCCAAACGTGGTTTTTGAGGAGCTGAAGTTGGGTGCACCACCCACAGCTGCAGTTATAGGGAGATTACTAGTGACACTTATCGCCCACGTTCTGCAGGAGGAACAGTCAACTGTCCTACAATCCATTCCCACTATTCTATATTCCCAAGGAGACTTCTGAAAAACTGAGAAAAAAACTAATCACCTTACATATCCGCCGCTCAGGACATTTGCTTTGATTCGATGCGGAGAATTGGTGTGCGACACAACCCGAGTAGTTTTTCGGGTAAAGCAAACTCCCAAATATAATGCCTCACTTTTCAACAATCCAGTTCCTCCCACTCCAACTGCCGCCGAATAAATGAAGTGCCTCATGGATACCAACTTTCTATTAACTCGGTTCTTCAGAAGTACATCCTACTTCACACGGTGTAGTGTCACATAATACTCTGCTTGGTATGTTCAATACGGGACTGAGACGTTCCCTCCACCAACACTGTGTCCTGGGTGTTCCTTCAAATACTGGTAGGGTCAGATCCATCTGTAACAAATAGTTTGGTGAGATTGTTTCCCAGTTGTTGTATCGCCCATTACTCCCCGCAGTCTGGCTTCTGTTTATTTGTGGCCTCGCCCTGCTCAGTCAGTGTTGGCCCTTAGGAGACACTCTTGGTAATGGACAATGAATTCCCACACCCAGAGTATGTTTTGTGTCCGTGCCACTCTCAGTGCTTCCACCCATTTATTTTCCACATCGAGCAGAACTGAGTTATCACCGAAGACTGGTGTGGAGGGCAGTGGATGTCCATCATCAAAAGATTTTCTTTGACCTGCCACCAAGAGAGTTGTCAAGTTCTGGAATCAAATTGGGGAATCCCAGAGTAACCCTTCTCCTGGCTGTATCCCACAGTGTCCTACCACTGGTGGTTCTGTCCTGTCGATTGGACAGGATCTACCTAGGGATGCTGACAGGGCTACGTGAAACATTACCCATCAAGCCTGCTTCTGTGAATATGGCAATGTCAGACTGCTTCCTGACCTGGTTAATATGAGGAAAGATGGCAAAAGTGAACCAGGGAACAATGGTTTTGAAAAGCTGAATGAAAGGCACTCTATCACAATGTGGCTCATATCCTCAAAAATGATTGAGGGAAAGATATGAATTGATGGCGTTAGAGGGACATGGAAGCAGAGTGACCAACAATGGGGACTGAATATCCAGTATGCTGATATTTATGAATGTTGCACAAAACCGAAGAGGATGGAGGGTAGCTCTCCTTGCAAATGATCACATCTACATGAATGTAAAGGAGGATCTGGCATCAAATGATCAAAGTATTGCATAGATGATTTAGAATGTGGCAAAGCTTTCAGATGGCACACAATGAGTGGGATAGAAAGTGTACAGAGCACACTGAACGTTTGCAAATGGATATAGATAGGTGAAGTGAGAGGGTAAGGGTCTGCAAAATGGAGTACAAAGCTGGTATATATCAGGTCACACATTTCGATTGGAATAACTGTAAAACGTCGTTAGTCGAGGGCCCAGCACTGGTCGCCGTATCATCACGGTCTATTTCTTAACCTGGTAAGATAAGGTTATGCCTAATTTATTCCTCCCAATATTCCTGTGTAGCAGTTTAGAAAGGTTGAATATTTCCTTCCATGTCCTGTGTAACGGATGTAAGAAATTAAAACAACTCCTCCAATTGCTGCATAACAGCCTCGAATGGCTGATTCGCCTCATTCTGTTTCTGTTTAAAACGATTGATGGGCTGAAAGGCTTGTAGCAGTGCAGGTGGAGTTGTGAATGGTGCTGAACCTTTTTCGAAGCGTCAGCGAACTACCCACTCTGACTTTATGATGGAGGTAAGGCCATTGATGCTGCAGCTGTTGATAGCCCAATTTCCATTTACTCAGTCCATTAGAAGTATGGCCGACTTCAGAGGAGGTCGTGCCACGTACCACGTTGGCTGGTATCTTAAATATGAGGCTGAGACTTTCTCTCCGGCAGGACTGTCTGCTGGGTGCTGCGACAAATAATTATAGGGACAGAAACATCTGTTGTAAGGAGAGAGAGATGCCCTCCTAATGATGTTCCTATCACTCCCCACAGTCTGGTTTATTTGAGGCCTCGCCGTGCTCAGTTATTTGTGGGCCTGTGGACACACTCTTGATGATGAAGGTTGCAGTAACACACCCAGTGCGTTTTGACGTTCTTGTCACCCTCCGTGCTTCCTCCGATTTGTTGTAAACATCAAAGAGAGTGGGTTTATCACTGTTGGGTGGCGAAGGAGATAATAGGTGTCCATCATCACAGAGTTCATGGATCATCTTTGACCTGTTACCATGAGATTTCCCGGGTGCTGGAATCAATGTTGGGGAATTCAATGGTAACTCCTTTGCAGACTGTATCTCACGTTGTCTCCACAACTGGATGGTCTTTCCAGCCGGTGGGGCAACGTATACCAAGGGATAGTGATTTGCCTTATGAGACATTACACATCAGCTCTGATTCTGTGAATATGACGATACCAGCATGTTTCTTGACCGGATCAACATGTCAAATAAAGCTGACAATGAAGCAGGGAATAGTGCATTAAAAGCTGAATCAAAGGCGCTCGATCTGAATATCTGTTGTGCTCTCGAAACTTATGGAGGACGTCACTGCATCGAACTTAAAACATAGAATAGAGAATATTACAACGCAGAACAGGCTCTTCAGCAAACGTTGTTGCACTATCCTGAGAAATCAATCCGAAGACCATCCAACCAAAATGATTTCATTTTCATTCATATGTTTTTCCAATGACCATTTACATACACTCAACTTCGGCGAATGCAGTGCTGTTGCAGGTAGGACATTCCACGCCGCTACAACTCACTGAGTAAACAGAATACCTGACACCTGTCCTATATCTATCATTTCTCAATTTATTGTTGAAGAGGAGAGTGTGAAATGGATTGGTAAGCTAGAGGAGATACTTGTTAGGAAGGAAGATGTGTTGGACATTTTGAATAACTTGAGGATTGACAAGTCCCCCGGGCCTGACGGGATACATCCTAGGATTATGTGGGAAGCATGAGAGGAAATTGCAGAGCCGTTGGCAATGATCTTTTCGTCTTCACTGTCAACAGGGGTGGTACCAGGGGACTGGAGAGTGGCGAATGTTGTGCCCCTGTTCAAAAAAGGGAATAGGGATAACCCCGGGAATTACAGGCCAGTTAGTCTTACTTCGGTGGTAGTAATGGAAAGGGTACTGAGGGATAGGATTTATGAGTATCTGGAAAAACACTGCTTGATTATGGACAGCCAGCACGGATTTGTGAAGGGGAGGTCTTGCCTTACAAGTCTTATTGAATTATTTGAGGAGGTGACCAAGCATGTGGATGAGGGAAGAGCAGTGGATGTAGTGTACATGGATTTCAGTAAGGCATTTGATAAGGTTCCCCATGGTAGGCTTATACGGAAAGTCAGGAGGCATGGGATAGAGGGAAATTTGGCCAATTGGATAGAAAACCGGCTAACCGGTCGAAGGCAGAGAGTGGTGGTAGATGGTAAATATTCAGCCTGGAGCCCAGTTACAAGTAGAGTTCCGCAGGGATCAGTTCTGGGTCCTCCGCTGTTTGTAATTTTTATTAATGACTTAGATGAGGGAGTCGAAGGGTGGGTCAGTAAATTTGCAGATGATACGAAGATAGGTGGAGTTGTGGACAGTGAGGAGGGCTGTTGTCGGCTGCAGAGGGACTTAGATATGATGCAGAGCTGGGCTGAGGAGTGGCAGATGGAGTTCAACCCTGCCAAGTGTGAGGTTGTCCATTTTGGAAAGACAAAAAAGAATGCGGAATACAGGGTTAACGGTAGGGTTCTTAGTGAGGTGGAGGAACAGAGGGATCTTGGGGTCTATGTACATAGATCTTTGAAGGTTGCAACTCAGGTGGATAGAGTTTGTAAGAAGGCCTATGGAGTATTAGCTTATGTTGGTAGAGGGGTTTGGAACGGTGAAGGATGAGGGGTGACTTGATAGAGGTTTATAAGATGATCAGAGGAATAGATAAAGTAGACAATCAGAAACTTTTTCCCCGGGTACAACAGAGTGTTACAAGGGGACATAAATTTAAGGTGAAGAGTGGAAGGTATAGGGAAGATGTCAGGGGTAGGTTCTTTACCCAGAGAGTGGTGAGGGCATGGAATGCGCTGCCTGTGGGAGTGGCAGAGTCAGAAGTATTGGCGAACTTTATGTGGCAATTGGATAGGTACATGGATGGGTGCTTAAGCTAGGACAAATGTTCGGCACAACATCGTGGGCCGAAGGGCCTGTTCTGTGCTGTATTGTTCTATGTTCTAAAGCTTGGTTTCCTCCTTCTGGCCATCATCACCCGAGGAAAATGCTTCTCATTGTTAACCTTATCCAACTCTCTGATTATTTTGTATTCCTCAAATATGTCACCTCTCATACTTCTTCTCTTTAACGACGGCAGGCTCAGGTCCCTTGGCCTTTATGCATAAGATATTTCCTCTATAAGAGCCACCATCTTAGCAAATCCCCTCTGAACCCTTTCCAAAGCTTGGACATCCTTCCTATAATCTTGTTATCAGAACTGCATGCAATGTTACAAGTGAGTCCGCAACAGAGTTTTGTACAGCTGTAGCATGACCTCTTGGTTCCGAAACTCAATCCCTCTATCAATAGAAGCCAAAAGCCCATATGACTCTTAACAACCCTCTCAAACCGGATAGCAACTTTGAGGTATCTCTGCACATGAACGAAAAGATCTCACCGCTCATCTACACTTTCAAGAATCATACCATGAGACCAGTACTCTGCTTTCCTGTTGAACTTTCTAAAAGGAATCATAGAACACGCAACATAGAAAGGTACATCACAGAATAGGTCATTCGGCCAAGATATTGTACCGAGGATTATTTCTAATGTGAAAAAAAAAACAAACCTAAATTTACTGCTCCCCATGTGCATGTCCAGCAGTCGCTTAATTGTCCATAATGACATTCCCTTCCACATTCGCAGGCACCGCATTCCTTGCATTCACAACCCTCTGATTAACGAAAGTACCTCTGACGTCTCCTCTATACTTTCCTCCTAATATCTGAAAACTATGACCTCTCGTTCCAGTTAGTCCTTCCCTGGTGAAACGTCTCTGGCTATTGATTCCAACCATGCCTCTCATTAGCTTGCATACCAAGGACATCTCTCTGCCTTCTTCTTTCCAGAGAAAGAAATCCGAGCTTAGGGGATGAGCACATTAAAAATGTGGAGCCTATTGAATGAAAAGCTCCTGTGTGTCCTCGATAAGTATGTACCTGTCAGGCAGGGAGGAAGATATAGGACGCGTGAGCCGTGGTTTACTAAGGAAGTGGAATCCCTGGTCAAGAATAAGAAGAAGGCTTACGTTAGGACGCTTGATGTTTACAAGGAAGTCAGGAAAGACCTAAACAGAGAGCTCAGAAGAACCAGTAGGAGACCTGAGAAGTTGTTGCGGACAGGATCAGGGTTAACTCTTAGGCTTTTCATAGGTATGTCAGGAACAAAAGAATGACGACATTTAAATTACGGCCAATCAAGGATAGTAATGGGAAGTTGTGTGTGGAGTAAGAGGAGATAGGGCAAGCACTAAATAGATTCTTTTCGACAGTGTTCACTATAGAAAATGAAAATGTTGGTGAGGAAGATACAGAAATACTTGCATTTAGACGAGAAGAGACTGAGGTTCACAAGGAAGATGTATAAGAAATGCTGCAGAGTGTGAAAATAGACAAGTCCCCTGGGCGGGATGGGATCTATCCTAGGATCCTTTGGGAAACAAGGGGAGAGATTGCTGATCCTTTGGCATTGATGTTCAAATCATCATTGTCATCAGAAACCGTGCCTGAGAACTGGAGGATAGCAAATGTGGTTCCCTTGTTCAAAAAGGGTAGTAGAGACAACCGTGGCAATTACAGACTAGAGAGTCTCATTTAAGTTGTTGGTAAAGTGTTGGAAAAGGTTATAAGAGATAGGATTTATAACCATCTAGAAAAGAATAATCTGTTCAGGGACAGTCCGCACGGTTTTGTGAAGGGTAGGTCGTGCCGAACGAATCTTATTGATTTATTTGACAAAATGACCAAACAGGTAGATGAGAGTAAACCATTTGATGTGATGTATATGGATTTCAGCAAGGCATACGATAAGGTTCCCCACAGTAAGCTATTATACAAAATGCGGAGGAATGGGATTGTGGGATACATAGCAGTTTGGATGAGTAATTGGTTTGCTGAAAGAAAACAGAGGGTTGTAGTTGATGGAACATGTTCATCTTGATGTCCAGTTAGCAGCGGCGTACCGCAAGGGTCGGTTTTGTGTCCACTGCTGTTCGTCCTTTTTATAAATGAACTGGATGAGGGCTTAGAAGGGTGAGTTAATACATTTGCGGATGGCACGAAGTTCGGTGGAGTTGTTGATAGTGACGAAGGATGTAGTAGGTTACAGAGAGACATAGATAGGAAGCAGAGGTGGGCTTAGAGGTGGCAAACGGAGTTTAATGTAGATAAGTGTGGGGTGATGCACTTTGGCTGGAGTAATCGGAATGCAAAGTACTGGGCTAATAGTAGGATCCTTGGGAGTGCAGATGAGCAGAGAGACCTCAGTGTCCATGTACATAGATCCCTGAAAATTGCCACCCAGATTGACAGGGTTGTTAAGAAGGCATACAGTGTTTTGGCCTTTATTAATACAGGGATTGAGTTCTGGAACCAAGAGGTTATGCTGCAGCTGTACAAAGCTCTGATACGGCCACACATGGAGTATTGTGTACAGTTCCGATCACCAGGTTATAAGAAGGATGTGGAAGCTTTGGAAAGGGTGCAGAGAATATTTACCTAGGATGTTGCCTGGTATAGAAGGAATGTCTTACGAGGAAAGGCTGAGGGCCTTGAGGCTGTTCTCGTTAGAGAGAAGATTGAGAGGTGACTTAATAATACCAGATAATCAGAGGGTTAGCTCGGGTGGGCTCTCTTTACTCAGAGAGTAGTAAGGATATGGAATGCTTTGCCTACAACGGTAGTAGATTCGCCAAGTTGAAGTGCATTTTCGTAGGCATTGGACAGGCATATGGACGTACATGGAATAGTGTAGGTGGGATGGGCTTCTGATTCGTATGACAGGGCGGCACAACATCGAGGGCTGAAGGGCCTGTACTGCGCTATAATGTTCTATGTTCTAAGTTCTGTGTCATTAGTCAACCTATCTTCATAAGACAAGCCCTCCAGCCCAGGCAGCATCCGCATAAACCTTCCTTGCACCCTCTCCAAGTCCTCTATATCTTTGCTTTAATAGGGTGACCAGAACTGGGCACAATATTCCAAGTGTGGTCTCACCAGGGACTTGTAGAGCTGTAGCAAAACCTCGCAGCTCCTAAACTCTATTCCCCCTGTTAATGAAAGCCAAAACTCCATAT
>NC_057717.1:77479446-77498494 GCF_004010195.1 Chiloscyllium plagiosum | reverse complement strand
CATCGGAGATGGCTGTTTTAATATGTATTGGGTGGAAGCTGGAGATCCAAACTGGATGAAGGACAAAGTCAAAAGTCACATGACAACAGCTTATATTCCGACAGTTTATGTGAAACCACCAGCTTTCAGAGCACCGTTCCTTATTCCAAAAGCTATTTGATTGCCCTGGAAAGAGTGTACAAGGGATTTCCAAAATATTTGCTTGGGAAGGAGAATTTCAGTGATGAAGAGACGTTGGATAAGCTCAGTTATTTTCTTCCAAGCAGTGGAGGTTCAGAGGAGACTTGATAAAGGTTGCCTGGAGACATAAACATACTTGAATTAAGCCAATCAACGTAAATTATAGTCAAAACAACCGAGCGCCAATCCACTTTGAATTTAGTATATTGACAATCTTAAAATCTAATAGCTCAATCCCATGCTTGCAGGGCATAAAACCTGGGAAAATTGAACGTTGGGTGGAAAACTGCAAAGCCATTAGCATGCAAAAAGACTGTCCGTGAAATACCTCTCTTAAAAGCTATCTTTATCGATCTGCAAACTGTGAATCAGAAATCTCTAAAAAGTAGAAAAGAAGATCGAAGCAGAAATGAAGAGAATATTTAATATCTGAATGGTTTTGAAAACTTGAATTGTTGGTAATTCTTAATCAGGGTTTTTTTTTTATCGGACCAATATTGCAGAAGAGTGCAAAGGCAGCACGATTATACTTAAGAGGGAAATCTTCAGGGAAAACAGGGGACGTGAGGTAGAAAAAAATGCTAGGATGATGACATCAGTTTGCAAGAGGAGGTATAACTACAATTGAGGGGTAATAGATTTAAGACAGATGTCAGAGGCAGGTTCATTATTCAGAGAGTGGTAAGGGTGTGGAATGCCCTACCTGCTAATGTAGTCAACTCAGCCACATTAGGGAGATTTAAACAATTCTTAGATAAGCACAAGGATGATTTTGGGATAGTGTAGGAGGACAAGCTGAGAATAGTTCACAGGTAGGCATAACATCGAGGGCCGGAGGGCCTGTTCTACGCTGTATTGTTCTATGTTCTATAGAGGATGGTGCAAAATTGAGAAGCTATCAGGACCATTGTTCAGCCATTTCTTGACTTGGTTCCAGACCCAGCTTATAATGTATCAACAATACCCGCCGGATGCCAGGTTTTTCGGTGTTGTTGATCTTCAACATGCCTGTCTCTCGTCATATGAACAGCCAGTACCTATTTGCCTTCACCTTTAATCGACAGAAAAAAAATACTTGGATTCGACTACCCCAAGGTTTCATTAATTCTCCAAGACATTTTCTCTCAGATCTTACAGAAACAATTGAAGTACTTAACCTTAACAAGTTGACCTACATTAGTTAAATATTTGGACGAATTCCTTGTAGTCCGTGTTAATGAAGAATCAAAACGCTCAGATGCTGTTCTTGTCTACAATTACTTGAAGCATTTGGGATACATGGTCTCTCCACCAAAAGTCTCCATTGCACTATGTCAAGTCAAATTCCTGGAAATTATTATATATGAAGACTCACGCTGTCTGGAACAGAGCCGCATCACTCCTATTGTCAACTTCACAGCCCCAATATCCGTGATGCAAATGCGCCAATGGCTGGGTATTTTCAACTTCTGTAGAAAATGGATTCCCAACGCAACACCCCTCATTAAGAAGTTGACCCCATATTCCTCCTACAAGGGTGCATTTACCCTTTCCTCAGAAGCAATGCAAGCCTTTAATGAACTGAAGCAAGCTTCATCAGAAGTTTCAGCTCTGTGAAGACCTCTTGACGACAGACCTT
Organism: Chiloscyllium plagiosum; assembly: GCF_004010195.1. Taxonomy (NCBI): domain Eukaryota; kingdom Metazoa; phylum Chordata; class Chondrichthyes; order Orectolobiformes; family Hemiscylliidae; genus Chiloscyllium; species Chiloscyllium plagiosum. The sequence continues at coordinate 77,496,696 of NC_057717.1, read as the reverse complement.
TTCAATTATACTGTGCCATTTTGGATGACTCTGCCTCCTCAGTACTTACTCAACGTCATGGAAATAAACATCGCCCAGATGCCTATTTTTCAACTATGTTTGACCCGGTGTTGCTTTGGGGCATCCCCGCTGTACTCAGATTTTAAGCGACATTTATCTCAGTTTAGAATCTGCAGCGAATCTTACACGACAGCTAGACATTGTCACCGACAGTACACATTCAATAATTGCCATTTTCGGGAATTTTTAAACTCAGCGTTTGACTGCAGCCCGACAAAACCGTTATGAAATTTATCTTTTGAAAAATCCTCGATTGACTTTGAAGAATTGCATACCATCATCCCAGCCAATATCTTGGCCCATCCTCCTGCGACATTGTCCACTCCAGAACATGAGTGTATTCTCCTCATTATTGAGGACGTCCAAGTTCAAGTAGATCTCTCTGACATGCCTATTTCCAATCAAGGTTGCAATATGTTAACTGAAGTAAATTTCTTTATTAACCATACGGGAACTCATCTTTCAGGCTATGATACAGTTGATGACTATGGCTCTATCCTGGAATCTGCTGCCTTTGAAAGCCGTTTTTCAGTCCATCAAGCTGAATATTTTGCACTCATTCGGGTCTGTAATCTCCAAGGGCTCCATACAAACATTTACACATACTCCCGATATGCTTTGAGGTTGTACATGATTCTGGGCATCTGTGGAGTAACAGAGGATTATTGACGTCATCTGGCACTCCCACTTCTCATCAACAGTTAGCATCAGAACGTTTGACTGCGTTCTTGCTCCCAAAACATGTTTCTGTCATCAAGTGTACTGTTTATGAAACAGGCCAAACTCGTGTTGATATTGGTAACCGTGCTGCTGATATGGCTGCATAACACGCACCTTGCCACCGTCTTATGTAGAACCTAAATTGAAGAGTCAGATTCAAAGCTCTGACAAGAGTAAGTCTACCACTCATTAGCCAACGCCAACCATTCAAGATGAGGTTATCTGACAGAAGGACGACTCTGAATCTGCAAGGCAGTTGTGGTCTAAAACCACCTGCTATTCTAATCCTGTTACTAAACTATGGACACCCCAGCTGTCTGATGAACTTGAATTATGGGCATTTGATTGCATTGCTAATGCTACTGACTGTTGTCCTCGCTCAACGCCTGATTTGCTTTTGAATACCTGTTGGCATCTGCGCCTCCAACAGCTGACCAGCAAGTAAGTGACGGATGCCTCACTTGCTTGAACACAATCCGGGAAAAGCTATTCCTGCCCTATGGGACAGGCGCCCCTCCCTGACGAACCCTTTCAAACCCTTCAACTAGATGTCATTGAATTGAAAAAAAAATCATAGTTATAAGTATGCTTTAATTCTTGTTGATATTTTCTCTAACTGGTTTGAAGCCTCCCGAATTCGAAAGCTACTGCAGAAACTGTTGTAAGCATCCAACTTAAGGACATTATTCCCCGCTTTGATATTCCTTTTTGTATGCCTTTCGATAATTGTCCTTATTTTATTCGAGGTATAAATGAGGAATTATGCTGACAGTTTGGCATCAGATGTCAACTTCATTCTACCTATCACCCACGGACTGCAGGGCTTGTGGAACGGTGAAACCAGACTCTGTAAACTAAACGTGCAAAATTAACTTCTGAGACAAGCCTTTCCTGGGAAAACTATTGCCTCTGATTCTGTTTATCTACGCTACACTCCTTATTCTCTGCCGAAAAAGTTTATGACCGAGACTTTCTCACATCTTTGAATGGCTCCACTGCCGCTCTCCACTTTCACAACATGGTGGATGACATTTCCTGCTATGTACTCTCCTTAACTGAAATTTTGCGAGTGTTCCATTCTCGAGTACGTGCTGCTCATGAAATGCTCCCATTCCTTGAAGGCGTTCACACTACTGAATCAATTTACTTTGTCCTTATCATGAATTGGACAAGCCATGGTCTCCAACCTCGATGAGAAAATCAATTTCACTTTCTCCTCACTATCCCAACTGCCGTCAAAGTGGCGGAGCGATCTGCATGGGTTCACATGCATCATTGTGAGGTCCTTGCAGATGTGTCTTAGAAGGGGGAGATGACCGATATGATGGAGCCAATTATAATGTAAGAGATCTGAGAAAGTATTCAGAACCAGACTACTGGTCATAGCTTATTTTATCAAATAGGAATTTTGCTTCTGTTTTACATATCCTAACCCTTGCTACAGATGACTACTCGGGTTCAGAGCCAATTCATCCTGATATGTGGACTTGCGTTGGTCAACTTCAGTACACAAGAGAGGACCATTTATCTGTGCGATATTGAGCAAACAGAGATTATGTATCAACTATGCCAGAAAAATGACCTTGCGTGCCAAGCGACTGAATTTTGCCAAGAATGTCTATTGCAGTGGTCAACAGCATTAAAAGGCTTGAAGAGTTCAGTTACAAAACACTTCTAAAAGGTATATTTATTGGTATTGTTATTGTTAAATATTATAGCTCAGATATTAGCTTCTATTGATAATATTGATTCCACCCAGAAAATACTTCTTCTCCACTTAGATGAAGATGAGGAAGGATTATTCGTGCTCCTGGTCCCTCTTTAGAGGAAGAGGAGGTATGGCAGTCATCCGCTGCCATTGGATGTGATTAATTCAATCCATGCCTTTACGTTTATGATGTGAGAATGGAATGACAAAAGGGTGGAGATGAGGATACAAATTTTTGATCCTAACTGTTGTCAGAAGCAACAAATATCTGTAGATTTCTATAAACAACAAAATTTCTTTTTTCTCAATTCTGATTGCGAAATTTCGCCAAGGAGCACAGAAGCTTTAACCTCTGTGTTCCTGGGCAGAATTGCATCGGTGAGAAACATCCAGTACATTCTATATCACTAAGATCTGAAATTCATCTCCTTTTATGACATATATATAGCCGTTTATTCTTCCTGAAAATAATCAGACTCAAATTGTTGTCAATTGCTTATCCAATTACAAATTCTGCACATCTTCTTGATTACAAAATTTCCTGTCCACCTTAGTACCATTTCAAATTTAGTTAGAATACATTTGTTCCATACTTGGAAACGGTTGATGCAGGTCGCAAATACTTGAGATCCCAGCACTGGTCACTGTGTCACTCCATTCGTTAATTTCTGATAAATTGATAAAATCTAGTTTATCCTGAATTTATCCCTGCTTCCGATTCAGTAACCAGTCCTCCCCTTACACTGTGTAGCATTATTGACAGGCTGAATGATCCCTTCCTTTTCCAGTGTGACATGTATGAGAGATTAAAATATTTGCAACAATTGCTGAATAACAGGCTCGAATGGTGGAGTGGCCTCATTATGTTCCTGTTTAAAACACTTGATGCGATGAATAGCCTGCCTCAGTATAGCTGTAGTTGTTTATGTTGTTAAACAGTTTGAGAACATTCGTGAAAAGCCCGCTTCTGACTTAAGGATGAAGTGAAGGCGATTGACGTTGTAGCTGCTGATATTTTCGTCCATATGCCTATCCAAAGACCACTTAAATACCCTAAACTTTGGCGAGACTACCGCTCTTGTAGGCAGTGCATTCCACGCCCTCACTAGTCTCTGAGTAAATATACCACCTCTGACATCTATCCCATATCTATCACACCTTAATTCCAAGCGATGTCGCCTCCTGCTCGCCATCGTCATTCGAGGAAAAAGGCTCTTACTATCTAACCCTCTGATTAGCTTATATGCCATAATTAAGTCTCCTCTCCACCTTATACTCACTCATGAAACCAGCCTCAAATTCCTCAGCCTTTCCTCATAAGATCTGCCCTCCATACCAGGCAACATCTGAGTAAATGTCATCAGAACCATTTCCAAGCTTCCGATTCCTTCCAATAATGTGGTGAGCAGAACTGTACGCATCTAAATGTGTCCGCAGAAGACTTTTCTACAGTTGCAGCATGATGTCAAGGTTCTGAAATTCCATAATTCTAAAAACAAAAGGTAACACAACGTATGCCTTCTTAACAACCATGCCAAAACTGGGTGACATCATTCAAGGATCTATGAACCTGGACACCGAGATCTCTTTGCTCATCTACACTACCAAGAATCTTACTAGTACTCTGCATTCCTGTTACTCCAACCAAAAGAATTACCTCACACGTTTCTGCATCAAACTTCATTTGCCACCTCTCAGCCCAGCTCTGCAGCTTATCTATGTGCCTCTGCAACCTACAACATCCTTCGTCACCATTCACAACTCTACCAACCTTAGTGTCATCCATCCATGCCCTTATCCAGGTCATCTATAAGTATGACAAATAACAGTGGATCCAAATCAGATCCTTGCAGTTCCCTATAAGTAACTGAACTCCTGGATAAAGACTTGACATTAACCCTCTGCCTTCTTTCAGCCAGTCAATTTCTGATTCAAATCGCAAATCACCCTCAATCCCACTCTCCGTATTTTGTGGAATAGCCTGCCGTGGGGAACCTTATCCAACGGCTTATGGAAATCCATATACACTATATCAATTGCTTTATCCTCATCCATCTGTTTGGTCACCATCTCAAAGATCTCATTAAGGTTTTTGAGGCACGACCTAACCTTCACAAATCCTTGTTGACTAACCCTAATCAAACCATTTCTATCTGGATTGATTATAAATCCTATCTCTTATTATCGTTTCCAACACTTTTCCCACAAATGAATTAAGGCTGATTGGTTTATAGTTTCCAGTGTTGTCTTTACTCCCCTTCTTGAACAAAAGCACATCATTTGTTATACTCCAATTTTCGGGCCGATTAATGTGGACAATGCCGCCATAAGATCAAAGTCAAAGACTCAGTAATCTTCTCCCTGGCTTTCCAGAGAACCCTGAGATAAATCCCATCCGGCCCTGGGGTCTAATCTCTTTTTACACTTCCTAGAATTGCTAACAACGTCATCCTTATGCACCTCAATCCCATCTGGTCTAGTAGCCTGCATCTCATTGTTGTCCTCGATCACATTGTCTTTTTCCAGTGTGAATACTCATGAAAAGTATTCATTTAGCACTTCCCCATCACCTCTGACTCCATGCACAACTTCCCACTATTTTGCTAGATTGACCCTAATCTTATTCTCGTCATTCTTTTATTCCTGATGCCTGTAGAATGCCATAGGGTTCTCCTTGATCCTATCCGCCAACGACGTCTAATGTCCCTTCCTGGCTCTTGTTAACTCTCTCTTTATGTCATTCCATCCTAAAATGTAACTCTCAAGCGTCCAAACGAAGGCTTCACATCTCATCCTAACATAAGCCTTCTTCATCCTCTTGACAAGCGATTCAAGTTTCTTGGCAGCCACAGCTCCCGCGCTCGTCAACTTCCTCCCTGCCTGACTGGTACATACTTATCAAGGACCCGCAGTAGCTGCTCCTTCAATATGCTCCACATTTCAAATGTGGCCATTCACTGCAGTTTCCCTCCGAAGCCTATGCATTCTAATTCTTGCCTAGTCCCATCGTAAGTGACTTTACCGAGCTAGAAGCTTTGCCCGGCGGTGTAGACCTATCCATTCCCACCACTAATGTAAACATAACAGAATTGTGGTCACGATTACTGAAGTGCCCATCTACCTCCAAATCTTACACCTTTCCGGTTTCATTACTCAATACCAAATCTACTGTGGCCTTGCCCCTCGTTGGCTTGTCTACAAACTGTGTCAGGAAACCCTCCTGCACACATTGGACAAAAACTGACACATCTAAAGTACTTGGACTATTGTATACCCAGTCAATATTTGGAAAGGTAAAATCCCCTTTGACAACTATCCTGTCACTCTCGGGCCTATCGAGGATCATCTTTGCTGTCCTATATTCTACAAATCTGGAACTATTTGGAGGCCGATACAATACACAGGGTAACCTTCCCTTTCCTGTTTGCAATCTCAGCCCATATTACAAGTCCTAATTCGTCCTTTCTGCCACCCTAATTCTGTCCTTTGACGAACAGTGGAACATCACCCTCTCTTTTAACATTTTCTCTGTTCTTACTGAAACACCTAAATCCCGGAACGTGCAATAAATCTTCCTGTCCCTGCACTACCCATGTCTCTGGAATGGCCCCAGTATCGAAATCCCAGGTTACAACCAATGCTGCATGTTCACTCACCTTATTCTGGATTCTCCTGGCATTGAAACAGACAGACTTAAAAACAAATTCCTGCTGCTGATGACTTCCTGCGATCTTGAAATCTTAGTTCTGATTTCACTACTCTCAATATTCCATATACTCGAACTACAATTTCGATTCACATCCACTTGCTGAATACGTTCAACCCCACCCCGACAGCATTAGAAAATTACACTCCCCCAGGATATAGTTGCCTTTCTGGTTCATGTAAAGACTATCGTGTTTGTCGAGAGTCTCATCTGCCCCAGAAAGAGACCCAATTATCCAGAAATCCAAAATCCTCCTATTGCAACATCCCTGCAGCCACGTGTTCAACTTCTCTCTTCCTATTCCTTGCCCCGCTAGCATGTGCCATGGGCAACAAACCAGAAATAACAATTCTGTTATATCTCGCTCTATATTTCCACCCTAGCTGTGTCGGAATTTCGGCTTTAAATCCCCATCTCTCTTCCCACCTAGGTCATTGTGACGATGTGGGCCACAACTTGGGGCTGCTCCCCCTCCACCTCAAGGATCTCGAAAACAGGTTCAGAGACAACACGAACCCTGGCCTCTGTGAGACAATACACCAACCGAGATTGTTTCTCGCTCCCACAGAACCGCCTACCTGTCCTACTAACTATGGAGTCCCCAATGACTTATGTTCTGCACCTCTTCCCCCATCCCTTCTGACCAACCGGAAAATACTCTCTGCGAGAGACCTATGCCCAATTGCTTACCCCAGGTAAGTCGCGCCCCCCACCCCCCTCAACAATACCCGTAATAGTGTATTTCTTGTCGAGGGGATCGGCCGCAAGTGTCCCCTGCCCTGTCTACTGGTTCCCTTTCCGACGCCTGACGGTAACCTATCTACCTTCTTCTTTTACCTGAGGTGTGACTACCTCCCTGTAACTTCTCTCAATAACCTCCTTCTCCTCCATAATGATACAAAGTTCAGCCAGCTCCAGCTCCAATTCCTTAAGGTGGTTTTTGAGGAGCTGAAGTTGGGTGCACCACCCACAGCTGCAGTTATAGGGAGACTACTGGTGACACTTATCGCCCACGTTCTGCAGGAGGAACAGTCAACTGTCCTACAATCCATTCCCACTATTCTATATTCCCAAGGAGACTTCTGAAAAACTGAAAAAAAAACTAATCACCTTACATATCCGCCGCTCAGGGCCTTTGTTTTGGTGAGATGCGGAGAATTGGTGTGTGACACAACCCGAGTAGTTTTTCGGCTAAAGCAAACTCCCAAATATAATGCCTCACTTTTCAACAATCCAGTTCCTCCCACTCCAACTGCAGCCGAATAAATGAAGTGACTCATGGATACCAACTTTCCATTAACTCTGTTCTTCAGAAGTACATCCTACTTCACACGGTGTCGTATCACATAATACTATGCTTGGTATGTTCAATATGGGGCTGAGACCTTCCCTCCACCAACACTGTGTGCTGGGTGTTCCTTCAAATAATGGTAGGGACAGATCCATCTGTAACAAGTAGTTTGGTGAGATTGTTTCCCACTTGTTGTATCGCCCATTACTCCCCACAGTCTGGCTTCTGCTTATGTGTGGCCTCGCCCTGCTCAGTCAGTGTTGGCCCTTTGGAGACACTCTCGGTAATGGACAATGAATTCCCACAGCCAGAGTATGTTTTGTGCCCGTGCCACTCTCAGTGCTTCCACCCATTTGTTTTCCACATCGAGCAGAACTGAGTTATCACCGAAGACTGATGTGGAGGGCAGTGGATGTCCATCATCAAAAGATTTTCTTTAACCTGCCACCAAGAGATTTGTCAAGTTCTGGAATCAAATTGGGGAATCCCAGAGTAACCCTTCTCCTGGCTGTATGCCACGGTGTCCCACCACTGGTGGTTCTGTCCTGTCGATTGGACAGGATCTACCCAGGGATGCTGACAGGGCTACGTGAATCATTACCTATCAAGCCTCTTTCTGTGAATATGGCAATGTCAGACTGCTTCCTGACCTGGTTAATATGAGGAAAGATGGCAAAACTGAACCAGGGAACAATGGTTTTAAAAAGCTGAATGAAAGGCACTCTCTCACAATGTGGCTCATATCCTCAAAAATGATTGAGGGAACTATATGAATTGATGGCGTTTGACAGATTGAGTAGCAGAGTGACCAACAATGGGGACTGAATATCCAGTATGCTGATATTTATGAATGTTACACAAACCGAAGAGGATGTAGGGTAGCTCTCCTTGCAAATGATCACATCTACATGAATGTAAAGGAGGATCTGGCATCAAATGATCTAAGTATTGCATAGATGATTTAGAATGTGACCAAGCTTTCAGATGGCACACAATGAGTGGGATAAAAAGTGTACAGAGCACACTGAACGTTTGCAAATGGATAGAGATAGGTGACGTGAGAGGGTAAGGGTCTGCAAGATGCAGTGCAAAGCTGGTAAATATCAGGTCACACATTTCGATTGGAATAACTGTAAAACGGCGTTAGTCGATGGCCCAGCATTGGTCGCCGTGTATTCACAGTCTATGTCTTAACCTGGTAAGATAAGGTTATGCCTGATTTATTCCTTCCTATATTCCTGTGTAGCAGTTTAGAAAGGTTGAATATTTCCTTCCATGTCCTGTGTAACGGACGTAAGAAATTAAAACAACTCCTCCAATTGCTGCATAACAGCCTCTAATGGCTGATTCGCCTCATTCTGTTTCTGTTTAAAACGATTGATGGGCTGAATGGCTTGTAGCAGTACAGGTGGAGTTGTGAATGGTGCTGAACCTTTTTAGAAGCGTCAGAGAACAGCCCACTCTGACTTTATGATGGAGGTAAGGCCTTTGATGCTGCAGCTGCTGATAGCCCAATTTCCATTTACTCAGTCCGTTAGAAGTATGGCCGACTTCAAAGGAGGTCGTGCCACGTACCACGTTGGCTGATATCATAAATATGAGGCTGAGACTTTCCCTCCGGCAGGACTGTCTGCTGGGTGCTGCGACAAATAATTGTAGGGACAGAAACATCTGTGGCAAGGAGAGAGAGATACCCTCCTAATGATGTTCCTATCACTCCCCACAGTCTGGTTGCCGTTTATTTGAGGCCTCGTCGTGCGCAGTTATTTGTGGGCCTGTGGACACATTCTTGATGATGAAGGTTGCAGTAACGCACCCAGTGCGTTTTGACGTTCTTGTCACTCTCAGTGCTTCCTCCGATTTGTTGTAAACGTTAAAGAGAGTGGATTTATCACTGTTGGGTGGCGAAGGAGATGATAGGTGTCCATAATCACAGAGTTCATGGATCATCTTTGACCTGTTGCCATGAGATTTCCCGGGTGCTGGAATCAATGTTGGGGAATTCAGTGGTAACTCCTTTGCAGACTGTATCCCACGTTGTCTCCACAACTGGATGGTCTTTCCAGCCGGTGGGGCAATATATACCAAGGGATAGTGATTTGCCTTATGAGACATTACACATCAGCGCTGATTCTGTGAATATGACGATACCAGCATGTTTCTTGACCGGATCAACATGTCAAATAAAGCTGACAATGAAGCAGGGAATAGTGCATTAAAAGCTGAATCAAAGGCGCTCGATCTGAATATCTGTTGTGCTCTCGAAACTTATGGAGGACGTCACTGCATCGAACTTAAAACATAGAATAGAGAATATTACAACGCAGAACAGGCTCTTCAGCAAACGTTGTTGCACTATCCTGTGAAATCAATCCGAAGCCCATCCAACCAAAATGATTTCATTTTCATTCATATGTTTTTTCCAATGACCATGTACATGCTCTCAACTTCGGCGAGCGCAGCGCTGTTGCAGGCAGGGCATTCCACGCCGCTACAACTCACTGAGTAAACAGAATAACTGACACCTGTCCCATATCTATCATTTCTCAATTTAAAGTTTTGTTTCCTCCTGCTGGTCATCATCATCCGAGGAAAGGGCTTCTTATTGTTCACCTTGTCTAACTCTCTGATTATTTTGTATGCCTCAAATATGTCACATTTCAACCTTCTTCTCTTTAACGAAGGCAGGCCCAGGTCCCTTGGCCTTTACGCATAAGATATTTCCTCTATAACAGCCACCATCCTAGCAAATCTCCTCTGCACCCTTTCCAAAGCTTGGACATCCTTCCTATAATCTTGTTATCAGAACTGCATGCAATGTTACAAGTGAGACCGCAACAGAGTTTTGTACAGCTGTCGCATGTCCTCATGGTCCCGAAACTCAATCCCTCTATCAATAGAAGCCAAAAGCCCATATGACTCTTCACAACCCTCTCAACCTGGATAGCAACTTTGAGGTATATATGCACATGAACGAAAAGTTCTCACCGCTCATCCACACTTTCAAGAATCATACCATGAGACCAGTGCTCTGCATTCCTATTGAACATTCTAAAAGGAATCATAGAACACGCAACATAGAAAGGTACATCACAGAACAGGTCATTCGGCCAAAGATGTTGTGCCGAGGATTAATTCTAATGTGAAAAAAAAACAAACCTCAATTTACTGCTGCCCATGTGCATGTCCAGCAGTCGCTTAAATGTCCATAATGACATTCCCTTCCACGTTCGCAGGCAACGCATTCCTTGCATTCACAACCCTCTGAGTAACGAAACTACCTCTGACGTCTCTTCTATACTTTCCTCCTAATATCTTTAAACTATGACCCCTCGTTCCAGTTAGTCCTTCCCTGGTGAAACGTCTCTGGCTATTGACTCCAACCATGCCTCTCATTAGCTTGTATACCAAGGACATCTCTCTTCCTTCTTCTCTCCAGAGAGAGAAATCCGAGCTTTGGGGCTGATCACATTTAAAATGTTGAGCTTATTGAATGAAAAGCTCCTGTGTATCCTGGATAAGTATGTACCTGTCAGGCAGGGAGGAAGATATAGAATGCGTGAGCCATGGTTTACTAAGGAAGTTGAATCCCTGGTCAAGAAGAAGAAGAAGGCTTACGTTAGGACGCTTGAGGTTTACAAGGAAGTCAGGAAAGATCTAAAAAGAGAGCTCAGAAGAGCCAGTAGGAGACCTGAGAAGTTGTTGCGGACAGCATCAGGGTTAACTCTTAGGCTTTCCATAGGCATGTCAGGAATAAAAGAATGACGAGAGTTAAATTAGGGCCAATCAAGGATAGTAGTGGGAAGTTGTGTGTGGAGTGAGAGGAGATAGGGGAAGCACTAAATAGATACTTTTCGACAGTGTTCACTAAAGAAAATGAAAATGTTGGTGAGGAAGATGCATAGATACTTCAATTAGACGAGAAGAGACTGAGGTTCACAAGGAAGATGTATTAGAAATGCTGCAGAGTGTGAAAATAGACAAGTCCCCTGGGCGGGATGGGATCTATCCTAGGATCCTTTGGGAAGCAAGTGGAGAGATTGCTGATCCTTTGGCATCGATGTTCAAATCATCATTGTCATCAGAAACCGTGCCTGAGAACTGGAGGATGGCAAATGTGGTTCCCTTGTTCAAAAAGGGTAGTAGAGATAACCCTGATAATTACAGACCAGAGAGTCTCATTTAAGTTGTTGGTTAAGTGTTGAAAAAGGTTATAAGAGATTGGATTTATAACCATCTAGAAAAGTATAATCTGATCAAGGACGGTCCGCACGGTTTTGTGAAGGGTAGGTCGTGCCTAACGAATCTTATTGATTTATTTGACAAAATGACCAAACCGGTAGATGAGAGTAAACCAGTTGATGTGATGTATATGGATTTCAGCAAGGCGTACGATAAGGTTTTCCACAGTAAGCTATTATACAAAATGCGGAGGAATGGGTTTGTGGGAGATATAGCAGTTTGGACCAGTAATTGGCTTGCTGAAAGAAAACAGAGGGTTGTAGTTGATGGAACATGTTCATCTTGGTGTCCAGTTAGCAGCGGCGTACGGCAAAGGTCGGTTTTGTGTCCATTGCTGTTCGTCCTTTTTATAAATGACCTGGATGAGGGCTTAGAAGGGTGAGTTAACAAATTTGCGGTCGGCACGAAGTTCGGTGGAGTTGTTGATAGTGACGAAGGATGTAGTAGGTTACAGAGAGACATAGATAGGAAGCAGAGCTGGGCTTAGAGGTGGCAAACGGAGTTTAATGTGGATAAGTGTGGGGTGATACACTTTGGCCGGAGTAATCAGAATGCAAAGTACTGGGCTAATAGTAGGATTCTTGGGAGTGCAGATGAGCAGAGAGACCTCAGTGTCCATGCACATAGATCCCTGAAAATTGCCACCCAGATTGACAGGGTTGTTAAGAAGGCATACAGTGTTTTGGCCTTTATTAATACAGGGATTGAGTTCTGGAACCAGGAGGTTATGCTGCAGCTGTACAAAGCTCTTATACGGCCACACATGCAGTATCGTGTACAGTTAGGGTCACCAGGTTATAAGAAGGATGTGGAAGCTTTGGAAAGGGTGCAGAGAATATTTACCTAGGATGTTGCCTGGTATGGAAGGAATGTCTTACGAGGAAAGGCTGAGGGCCTTGAGGCTGTTCTCGTTAGAGAGAAGAAGGTTGAGAGGTGACTTAATAGAGACATACCAGATAATCAGAGGGTTAGCTAGGGTGGGCTCTCTTTAACTCAGAGAGTAGTAAGGATATGGAATGCTTTGCCTACAACGGTAGTAGATTCGCTAAGTTGAAGTGCATTTAAGTCGTAATTGGACAGGCATATGGAGGTACATGGAATAGTGTAGGTGGGATGGGCTTCTGATTAGTATGACAGGGCGGCACAACATCGAGGGCTGAAGGGCCTGTACTGCGCTATAATGTTCTATGTTCTATGTTCTGAGTCATTAGTCAACTTATCTTAATAAGACAAGCCCTCCAGCCCAGGCAGCATCCGCATAAGCCTTCCTTGCACCCTCTCCAAGTCCGCTATATCTTTGCTTTAATAGAGTGACCAGAACTGGGCACAATATTCCAAGTGTGGTCTCACCAGGGACTTGTAGAGCTGTAGCAAAACCTCGCAGCTCCTAAACTCTATTCCCACTGTTAATGAAAGCCAAAACTCCATATGCTTTCTTAATAATCCTCTTCAATTGCGTGGCAACTTTGAGGGGTCTATGCACGTGAACAATAAGGTCCCTTTGTTCCTCCAAACTACCAAGAATCCTTCCTTTACTCATATATTCAGCATTCAAGTTCGACATTCCAAATTGCATCACTTCACATTTAGAGCTGAAAATGTGTAGCTGGAAAAGCGCAGCAGGTCAGGCAGCATCCAAGGAACAGGAGAATCGACGTTTCGGGCATAAGCTCTTCTTCTGACTTATGCCCGAAACGTCGATTTTCCTGTTCCTTGGATGCTGCCTGACCTGCTGCGCTTTTCCAGCAACACATTTTCAGCTCTGATCTCCAGCATCTGCAGCCCTCACTTTCTCTCACTTCACATTTGTCCAGGTTGAACTCCATCTGCCATTTCTCGGCCCTGCTCTGCATCCTGTCTATGTTGCGCTGCAACTTGCAATAGCCCTCGATGCAATCAACGGCACCTCCAACATTGTGTCACCTGAAAATTTACTAACCCACCCCTCAACCTTCTCATCCAAGTCATTTATAAAAACTGCATATAGCTGAGGCACAAGAGCAGACCCCTGCGGGACCCCACTCTACACTGACGTCCAGGCAGAATACCTTTCATTCACAACCACTCTCGGTCTTTTCTCAGCCAACCAATTCTGAATCCAGAAAGCCAAATCTCTCTGTATCCCATTCCTCCTCATTTTATGAATGACCCTACCATGTGGAACCATTTCAATACCTTGCTGAAGTCCATATTCACTATATCCACTGGTCGACCTTTCTCGACCTGTCTTGTCACCCCCTCAAAGAAATCAGTAAAAATTGTGAGTCACGACCTGCCCCTCACAAAGTCATGCTGACTGACTTTAATTCTGCTATGCTTTTCCAAATATTCATAAATCCTATCCCTTCGAATTCTTTCCAGAGCCTTGCTGACTACAGCTGTAAGACAGACTTGTCTGTAATTCTCAGGGATTTCTCTACTACCTTTCTTGAAAATAGGAACAACACACGCTTCCTTCCAATCCTCTGGTACGATTACCGTGGAGAGTGAGGAGGCATGGATCTTCGTCAGCGGCTTAGCAACCTTCTTTCTCGCTTGCAGGAGCGGCCTGTGATAAATCTGGGGATTTATCAATCTTAATATTTGCCACGATTTCCAGTGCATCATCTTCATCAATCTTGACCTGTTCAAACCTGTATTCTAGCTCCTCAAAATTCTCATTCACAACTAGGTCCCTTTCCTTAGTGAAAACCGAAACAAAAAAAAAAAATCATTTAGGGCTTCACCTATCTGCTCAGATTCCTTGCACAGGTTCCTTCCTCTATCCCTGACCAGCCCGACTTTCTCCCTGATCATTCTCTTATTCCTCACGTATGAATAAAATGCCTTTGGGTTCTCCCTAATCCTTCCTCCCAAGCGTTTCTCGTGCCATCTCCTGGCAGTCCTCAGTCCATTTGTCAGCTCCTTTCTAGCAAGCCGATAATCGTCTAAAGCTGTGCTCGATCCTTATTTCCTCCACCTTACGTAAGCTGCCTTCTTCCTTTTGATGAGAAGCACCTCTGTTCTCGTCATCCAACGCTCCATAATCTTCCCCTTCATGCCTGTCTTATGGGGACAAATTCGTGCATCACTGGCAACAACTGCTTCTTAAACAGGCTCCATACGTCTGCATTGCCCTTCCTGTGATAGAATTGCTCCCGGTCTGTATTTACCAAATCCTGTTTGATAGCGTCATTGTTTCCTTTTCCCCAATTAAATACACATCCCTTGGTAACTGCTCCTTTTCCTCTTCAAGGCTATAGTAAATGTGAGGCAGATGTGGTCACTATCACTGAAGTTTTCCCCCACTGCGAGATCAGACACCTGCCCTGGCTCATTGCCGAGCACCAAACCCAAAATGTCCTCTCCCGTCTCCGGCCAGTCTACATACTGATAACGGATGCCATTCTGAACACACCTGACAAAACGGCTCCATTCAAACCATCTGCACTAAGTAGGTTCCAGTAAATATTGAGAAAGTTGAAGTCACAACAAATCTGCTACATCTACATTTGTTTCCAACATCTGCCCGCTTATGGGTTCTTAAATGTCCCTACAGCTGTTAGGTGCACTGTAGAAATCCCCCAGTAAGGTGCCTATTCCCTTGCTTTTCCTAACTTCCTCCCATACTTACTCAAAGGGCAACATTTCCTCAACAACCTTCGTTTCTGTAGCTGTGATTCACTCTCTGATTCGCAATGCTAGCCCCCTCCTTTTTTTCGCCCTCCCTTATCTTTTTAACCTTTCTAAACCCTGGAATATCTAGCATATGTTCCTGCCGCGATGAAATCCACGTCTCCGTAATTGCCACAACGCCATAGTCCCAAGTTGTGATCCATGCTCTAAGTTCATCACTCTTATTTCTGACACTCTTTGCGTTAAAGCAAACACATTTTAACCAGCATTTCTGTTTCACCACGTGCAAAACCTTCCCGATAGATTCACGACATCCTGTAACTCACACTTTTCCACATTAAACTCCATTCGGCTTCACGCAACCCAGCTCTGCAGCTTTTCTATGTCCCTCAGTAACCTGCAACATCCTTCAGCACCATTCACAGTTCTAGTGACATTCATGTCATCCCGACATTTACTAACCCATTCTTCCACACCCTCATAAAGGTCATTTATGAAGATGACAAACAACCGTGGCCTCAAAACCGATCATTACGGTAGACTACGAGTAACTGAACTCCAGAACGAAGATCTCCCATCAATCACCACCCTGCTTTCAGCAAGCCAATTTCGGATCCAAAACGACTTGGCTGGGTATTTAGCGCAATAGGCAACCGTGGGGAACATTATCAAACGCCTGACTGAAATCCATGCACACCACATTGACTGCTTTACCGTCATCCACCAGTTCGGTCACCTTCTTAAAAACCTCAGTAACGTTGTTGCGAGTGATGAATAAATATGTCCCTCTGAGACTGGCAAAAAGGGGGTAAGAAAAAGGAACCTTGGATGACGAGAGCGGTGGAGCTTCTCGTCAAAAGGGAGAAAGTAGCTTACATAAGGTGGAGGTAGCTAGGGTCAAGCTCAGCTCTAGAGGATTTACAGGCAGGCGAGGAAGGAGCTCAAAAATTGTCTGAGGAGAGCCAGGAGGGGGCACGAGAAAGGCTTGGCAGAACGGATTAGGGAGAACACAAAGGCATTTTGCACTTATGTAAGGAATAAGGGAATGTTCAAAGAAAGAGTAGGGCCGATCAGGGAGAGCGTAGGGATCTTGTGTGTGGAGTCTGAGGAGGTAGAGGAAGGCCTAAATGAGTTTTGTGCTTCTGTCTTTACGAAAGAAACGATCTTTGTAGTGAATGAAATCTTTGAAGAGTAGGTGTGCATGCTCGAATGGATAGAAATAGAGGAAGCTGAAGTGCTGAAAATTTTGTCAAACATTAAGATTGACAAGTCGCCAGGCTTGGCCCAGATTTGTCCTCGGCTGCTTTGGGAAATGAGAAATGCAATTGCTTCGCCACTTGCGAAGATCTTTGCATCCTCGCTCTCCACTGCAGTCGTACCTGAGTACTGGAGAGAGGCAAATGTAATTCCTCTCTTCAAGAAAGGAAATAGGAAAATCCCCAGCAATTACAGACCAGTAAGTATCACGTCTGTCGTCTGCAAGGTGTTAGAAAGTATTCTGAGGGAGATGAGTTATAACCAGATGGAAGAGCGTGGCTTGATGAAATGCAGTCAACACGGCTTTATGAGGGGCAGGTAATGCCTCATAAACCGTATCGAGTTCTTTGAGGTTGTGAGAAGAATAGTTGATGAGGGTCATGCTGTGGCTGTGGTGTATATGGACTTCAGCAAGGCATTTGATAAGGTTCCCCATGGTAGGCTCATTCAGAAGGTCAGGAGGAATGGGATACAGGAGAACTTAACTGTCTGGATACGGAATTGGCTGGCCAACAGAAGACAGCGAGTGGTCGTAGAAGGAAAATATTCTGCCTGCAAGTCAGTGGTGAGCGGTGTTCCACAAGGCTCTGTTCTTGGGCCTCTACTGTTTGTAATTTTTATTAATGACTTGGATGAGGGGATTGAAGGATG
>NC_057717.1:77467150-77479328 GCF_004010195.1 Chiloscyllium plagiosum | reverse complement strand
GCAATTACAGACCAGTAAGTCTCACGTCTGTTGTCTGCAAGGTGTTAGAAAGGATTCTGAGGGAGAAGAGTTATGCCCATATGGAAGAGCGTGGCTTGATGAAATGCAGTCAACACGGCTTTGTGGGGGCAGGTCATGCCTCACAAAACTTATCGAGTTCTTTGAGGTTGTGAGAAGAATACTTGATGAGGGTCGTGCTGTGGCTGTGGTGTATATGGACTTCAGCAAGGCATTTGATAAGGTTCCCCATGGTAGGCTCATTCAGAAGGTCAGGAGGAATGGGATACAGGAGAACTTAACTGTCTGGATACAGAATTGGCTGGCCAACAGAAGACAGCGAGTGGTCGTAGAAGGAAAATATTCTGCCTGCAAGTCAGTGGTGAGTGGTGTTCCACAAGGCTCTGTCCTTGGGCCTCTACTGTTTGTAATTTTTATTAATGACTTGGATGAGCGGATTGAAGGATGAGTCAGCAAGTTGGCAGACGACACAAAGGTGGAGGTGCCATTGACAGTATAGAGGGCTGTTGTAGGCTACAGCGGGACATTGACAGGATGCAGAGATGGGTTGAGAGGTGACAGATGTAGTTCAACCTGGATAAATGTGAGGTGATGCATGTTGGAAGGTCAAATTTGAAAGCTGAGTACAGGATTAAGGATAGGATTCTTGGCAGTGTGGAGGAACAGAGGGATCTTGGTGTGCAGGTACATAGATCCCTTAAAATTGCCACCCAAGTGGACAGAGTTGTTAAGAAAGCATATGCTGTTTTGGCTTTCATTAACAGGGAGATTGAGTTGAAGAGTCGTGAGATCTTGTTGCAGCTCTATAAAACTTTGGTTAGACCGCACTTGGAATACTACGTCCAGTTCTGGTCGCCCTATGATAGGAAAGATGCAGATGCTTTGGAGAGGGTGCAGAGGAGGTTTACCAGGATGCTGCCTGGACTGGAGGGCTTATCTTATGAAGAGAGGTTGACTGAGCCCGGACTTTTGTCATTGAAGAAAAGGAGGAGGAGAGGGGACCTAATTGAGGTATACAAGATCATGATAGGCATAGGTAGATTCGATATCCAGAGACTATTTCCCAGGGCAGAAATGACTAACACGAGGGGTCATAGTTTTTAGCTGGTTGGAGGAAAGTATAGAGGGGATGTCAGAGGCGAGTTCTTTGCACAGAGA
This sequence comes from Chiloscyllium plagiosum, assembly GCF_004010195.1. Taxonomy (NCBI): domain Eukaryota; kingdom Metazoa; phylum Chordata; class Chondrichthyes; order Orectolobiformes; family Hemiscylliidae; genus Chiloscyllium; species Chiloscyllium plagiosum. Next base: position 77,478,152 of record NC_057717.1, on the reverse strand, counting down.
TTTGTGAGAGCATGGAATGCATTGCCAGCAGCAGTTGTGGAAGCAAGGTCATTGGGGACATTTAAGGGACAACTGGACATGCATATGGTCACAGAAATTTGAGGGTGCATACATGAGGATCAGTGGCCGGCACAACATCGTGGGACTGAAGGGCCTGTTCTGTGCTGTACTGTTCTATGTTCTATGCTATTAACCTACACCCTTAATTACTTAATATGAAACAATTTTGCGGCTAAACAGTTACCACCATCTTCAAACCCAGAGTGCTGTGGAGATTTGCAGTGGATGGAACATAATCTTACAATATCTTTCAGCAGAAGTAAAATATTTCTGTTTGATTCAGGCACAATATACTTTATTAGTACTTTCTCTAAGATGACCCACAGTTAAAAAAAAATTGCTACGCAACTTGCTCTAAAAATGTGAAATATCTCATTGTAAATTTGTCCAAATTCAATATTGTGTAGTCTCCATCAAATTTACTTCCATTTTTGAGTACATTGTAAACAATGAGACTGTGTGCATGCACTTTATCGTCTTCCAGGAATCCTTTTAAATTATCAGGCTCCTATGGCACTTAATTGTTTTGGAATAATATCTCACATGAATCTAAGCATACATTTTATGACTAAGGCTCATTGGTTTCGAAATTTCTGACTTTCGGGCTCATTAGTTTCGAAATTCCTGACACTCACGAAAATTAGTAATTTCACACGACTTTGCCTGCACTGAGATGCGTTATTAATAAATGGCTTGATGTGTTGATGGTTGCTCAATCATCATTTTGTTGTGACGTTGAAAGTCCGCAAATGGGTTCCACTCTTCAGTGTCTTCATTTCCTGAAAGCACAAACAAGTTCCATCCACTCCACGTCAAGCAGAATGGGTTTATTTGTATTAAGCTTATACGGATGCAGAAAAACAAAGAGTTGGGATGAAAACGCCGGCATGTAATTACTTCATCCGTCTCTCTTCCTTCTTGAAAGAAGGGAAAGCTCATCCCTTTGTTAAATTTGGATTTCCTAACCTTTTTGCACACCGACAATTGCATTTACAGCATTCCAATGTTCCTATCATAGAACACAGAAAAATACAGCGCAGAAACGGCACTTCGGCCCTTCATGTTGCGCCGACCTGTGAACTAATCTAAATCCATCCACCAACACTATCCCACCATCATCCAAGTGCTTATTCAATGATTGTTCAAATCTCCCTAATGTGGCTGAGTCAACTAATTGACAGGCATGCCATTCTACACCCTTACCACTCTCTGAGTAAAGAACCTGCCACTGACATCTGCCGTAAATCTATCATCCCTCTATTTGTAGTTATGCCCTTCGTACACGCTGATGTCATTATCCTGGGACATAGACTTTCATTGTCTATTCTATCTAATCCTCTGATCATCTTGTACATCGCTGTCAAGTCCGATGTTCGCCTTCTTATTTCTAAAGAGAACAGACACAAGTCTTTCAGCCTTTCCTCATATGACCTTCTCTCCAGAACAGGAAACATCCAGTTAGTTATCCTGTGCACAATTTCCAATGCTTCCACATCCTTCCTGTAATGGGGCGACCAGAACTGTACACAATATTACAAGTGTGGCCGCACTTGCATTTTGCACAGTTGCAGCATTACATTACAGCTCCAGAACGTAATCCATCTACCAATAAAACGTATCACACCATATGCCTTCTTAAAAGCACTATCGACCTGGGTGGCAACTTTCAGGGATGTATGTACATTGAATCCAAGATCCCTCTGCACATTCATACAACCAAGAATCTTTCAATCGACCCAGTATTCTGCATTCCTGTTATTCTTCCCAAAGTGAATCACATCACATTTATGTGTGCATTGAACTTCATTTGCCACCTGTCAGCCCAATTATGCAGTTTATTCAAGTTCCCCTGCAACCTGCAACATTCTTCCACAAAGTCCACTACTCAAACGATTTTAGTATCATCTGCAATCTTACTAACCAATCCACCTATGCCCCCGTCTAAGTTATGTATCAATTCAAAAACAGCAGTAGTCCTAAAACAGATCTTTGTGGCACATCACTTGTAACAAGATTCCAGGATGAATACATACCATCAAACCCCACTCGCTGCCTTTTTACAGAAAGCCAATTCCGAATCCAAATTGCTACATCACACTCAATCTCATGCCTCCGCATTTTCTGCAACAGCTTACCACGTTGAGCCTTATCAAAGGCTTTACTGAAGTCCATATGCACACCACATCACCTTTCCTACCCTCATGAACATGTTTTGTCACCTTCTCATGAAACTCAACGAGGTTTGTGAGATATGACCCGCCCTCGACGAAGCCATGTTGACTACATTAAATGAAATTGTTGCTTACGAGATGCTAATAAATCATATCTCTAATAACCCTTTCCAAACCTTTTCCTACAACAGGCGTAAGGCTTACTGATCTGTAACTACCCGGGTCAGCTCTACTGCCGTTCGTGAACAAGCACACAACATTTGCAAACCTCCTGTCTTCTGGTACTGAACCTGTAGACAATGACGACTCAAAGATCAAAGCCAAAGACTCTGTCATCTCCTCGCTAGCTTCGTTGAGAATCCTCAGATAAATCCCTTCGAGAACAGGGGACTTGTCTACTTTCAGTCCTTCCAGATTTGATATATCGCTTCCTTACTCAGCTCGATCCTTTCTCATCTAATATCTCATATCTCATTCTTCTGCTCTACAATAGTCTCTTTTTCCATAATGAAAACCAATGAGAAATATTTGTTTCGCACCTCTCCGACCTCCACAGGATCCACACACCTTCACAATTCTACTTTGACTGGCCCTATTCCTACTCTGGTCATCCTTTTGTTTCTCACCTACCGAGAGAAAGATGTAGAGTTCTCCTTTATTCTAACTGCTAAAGACCGCTTATGTCCTCTCTCTTCTCTTCTTAATTCTCTCTTTAAGACCTTCATAGTTAATCTGTAATTCTCCATTGCCTCAAATGAACCATCTCGTTTCATCGCCACTTGAGCGTCCGTATTCCATTTAAGACGAGATGCAATTTATGCAGTAAAACACGGTTCCTTTACCTTATCTCTTCCTCCCTGCCTGACAGAGACATACCTATCATGGACACCCAATATCATTTCTGTAAAGCAGCTCCACATTTCGATTGTCCCCATACCCTATATTTTGCTTCCCCTTTTCTATGCATCTTAAGTCTTGCCAAACCATCCAAACCATCTGCTCTACGAAAGTTCCAGTCGATATTTGGAAAGTTGAAATCACCCATAACAACAACCCTGCTACATCTGCATTTTTCCACAATCTGATAAGCAATGTTCCATCCTCTTTTTCCACCCTCCCTGCTCTTTCTCAACGTTCTAAATCCTGGAATACTAAGCAACCATTCGTGTCCCTGTGAAACCTACGTCTGCGTTATGGCCACAACATCATAGCCCCAGGTACTGATCCATGCTCGAAGTTCGTCACTGTTATTTCTGACACTCCTTGCGTTAAAACAGACATACTTTAACTGAGCCCTTTGTTTCATCGCGTGGGAAAAAAAAAATCCCAATACATTCACTACATCCTGTCCGTGCCCCAACTGCAACTGCCCCGTCTCAGATATGTAGCTCTGATTCCCACCCCTCGCCAAACTAGTTTAAATGATCCCAAACCACACAACCAAATCTCCCTCCCAGGACATTCGTGTCCCTCCAGTTTAGTGCAAACCGTAATTCATGTACAGATTCCATCTTCCGCCGAAGGTATCCCGATGATCTAAGTATCAGAAGCCCTGTTTCCTGCACCAGCCTCGCGGCCACGTGTAAAGCTGCATTCCCTGACTGTTCCTCACCTCCCTATGTCATGGCAGCAATAGCAATCCCGTGATCACTACTCTACTCGTCCTGCTTTTTAACTTTCAATCTCGGTCTCTGTCGTCACTTTCAGATCCTCAATCCGGTTCCTGGCTCTGGCATTGTAGCCAATACGTTCCCCGATTTCTGGCTGCTCACCCTCCCCCTTCAGCATCCTGTAAACCCGATTGGCGATATCTCAGACCCTGGAACTGCGAAGGAAAAATACCTTCCGGGAGTCCCGTTCCTGACCAAAAAAACTACTGTCAGTCCGTCGAACTGTTGAGTCCCCTGCCACTAGCGCTTTTCTATTCTTCCCCCTTCCCTTCTGAGCCACACTGCCAGGTTCAGTTCCAGAGACCTGATAACTATGGCTTTCTGCTGGTAGGCCGTCCCGACCAACAGTATCCAAAATGCTGTAGTTATTGCTGAGGGGAACGGACACAGGTGATCCCTGCTCTGACCATCCCTTCCATTTCTTCCCTTCCAGCATTTGTTTGATATTCCCGATGTGGGATTAGGATTGTTGGACTAGAAGGCAGCGAGTTGTAGATCTTCGTGACTTTTCTTCCTCGTGGTAAATTTGGTTGTTCCAAACAGTAGTTGTTGTAGTAATGCCTCTTCTATTTACTCAGAATTTTCGGAGTGTGGAAGAAGTGCTTTTCGGTGTTTTACAAAAGGAAAAAAAAATGGAATTGCTCGTTAAGATGGAGTTAGAGTTACCTTCTTACCATCACCATAAGAAATGGAGAGGTAATTACAACAATAGCTCAACATTTATATTTGCTGGAAATGACATCGGAGTATTTGGAGATGGCTAAAATTCAATTGAAAATGACGCAGCTTTAGTTAAAGACAAAAGAAAAATGAAGAGAAAAATAAATGAAACGGCTTGAATTATGATTAGAAACAGAGGAAAGAAAAAGAACAAAATCCAGTAGAATAAACATGAAAGGTAGAATTACTTTAGCAGTACTAAAAGAAAATGAGAGAAAAGAAAGAGAAAAGAAGACGGAGCAAAGGTAGCAATTGGGCGGGTGGGTGTTTGAACATCATAAATGATCACTTCGACATGAAAGCCAGCTTAAAAGGATGGAGATGAAGGCTGAAGGTAAGCTTCATGTGGAAGAGAGTGAAGATGAGGAAACACATGGTAGCCAAAGTTCTGGTGAGCATCTGTTTAAATATATTCAAGCATTGTCTGAACTTGATGAGAAGGATGTGGCAGCCTTTGTTGTCTTATTTGAGAAGGTGGCTGAAGGGATGAAGTGGCCAGTGACCATGTGGGTTTTGTTGATCCAAACATAACTGATAAATAGAGGTCGTGAAGTACTTGCATCACTATCAGACGAGGTATCCGGGATGTATGAGAGGGTGAAGAAAGCCAATTTAAATGCATGTGAATTTGGACTAGAAGCCTACAGACAACGTTCCAGAAATCTCACGAACGTCCCTGGTCACACCTGCACTACGTTTGAAAAGATCAACGAAAATAATTTTGATAGATGGATAAGTGCATTAAAATGCAATAAATCTATGATGTGTTAAGAGAGACGATTATTTTGGAAGCGTTCAAGAGTTCACTTCCTAAGGTAGTTAGAAATCACAAGGAAGAGCAGAGCGTTAAAACGTCAAGATTAGCGGCTAAAATGGCTGGTTCATAAATCGAAGTTTGGCTTCCAACATCAACTTCAGTGAATGAGGGACAGTAATGGGTGTAAAGCGAAATCCTCATGTGGTAAAGAAAAATAGATCACGGTGAAGATCGTAAGGATAACTTACCACAGGGCAAAAAAGGAAACCCTTGAAGCAGAAAGAGAAATTATAAAGCTCCGGTGTCTTCACTGCAATAAAGCAGGCCACGAGAAATCGCAGCGTTTGTTGGTTAGCAAAAACATGAGGAACACAGATGTAGGAAAACAGGATAAGTCAGTTAATTTTGTTGGAATGCAAACAGAAAGCACAATGGAGGCGAAAACTCTGCACCAGAATGTACAACCTGGTCGTAGGTTGGTTCAGGCGGAAGTGGCAGATCTTCTTAAAACATATACCTGCGAAAGTAAAGTTTACTTGCAGAGGCCAGGAAGAGCAGGTAAAGAGGTTACAATATGAAGAAGCACAAGATCCGATCAACCTTTGATTTTGAAATTTGAGGACAGATGGACCTCTAAAGGGCCATTACGAAATAAAGTGCTCTTAACAGGAATTCACGGCGAGAAAAGAAGTCTTCAACCATGAAGTGTGAGGTTTGGGAGTCCACTGAAAAAAGTGGAGTAGTTATGGCAACAGCACTGTACATTTGCTGAACTCCAGGAGTGTAATTTGTCCTTGCTAATGATGTATCTGCTTCACAGGTAGGAGTTCTACATACTTTGGTTGAAAGGTGAGGACAAATAAGAAAGTTGAAGGGGAATTCTCAGAGACCCGGTGTGATTATGTTAAATATATGCCTTTTGAGGAAATGTAGACCATCATATATTCAGGCAGATGAGAAATGGGCAGAAGTTCATCATTTCTCATTGTCAGTGACTTTTCGAGGAGATATTGGGGTAGCACATGAACTGCCAGTAGGCGTTCATTTCGAGTTCAGAAAACTCAAGCTAAAATGCAAAATCATTTTTTTTTGCATGGACTGCACTAGGATGTAATTAAATTTTTCTCATATGACATACACGTCAGCTAGTTGGAAAAACACAGACAGTAATAAAACCGCATTTTTAATAATTATTCCTGCTTTTGAGAACCCTGTTCCAAGTGCCTCAATTGATTGCAGATGACCCGTACTTAAACAAAAAGTGCAATTCCATGTTTGCTAACAATAATGAATGCCCACGAGATTTCCAGAATCCATTCCATACGCAATGTCATAGCTAAAAGGATTGTGGAGAATTTACTCAAACCTTTCACTAGGTATGGAGTACCAAGTGAGAAATAGTCAGATTAATCGACAAACTTTGCATCAGAAGTATTCAAAGGCGTTATGGACAGTTTAGAACGGAGTAATTCAAATCTGCTGCATGCCAACCAGGATTGCAGAGAACACTCGAAAGTTGGCATCAAACACACTGAAGGCATACTGTCAAGTCGGTCCAGATAATTGTGAAAAATAAATACTGTTTGTACGTTTTTCCATCAGAGATGCACCAAATGAATCATCCATTTGCATTCGTGTTTGGGCATGAAGTGAGAGGAACGCTAAAATTAATCAAGGAGAAATTTGTAACTCTTAATTTTGAGACCATATATTTGGACTAAGTGTCAAATTTTCTGGAACGACTAAGATGATCAGAGGAGTTGGCTAGAAAGTATTAAAATGTGTCACAGCATGCAATGCAACAGGAAGCAGACAATAAATCAAAACGTCGCCGTTTTGCTATTGGAGATAAGGTATTAATTTCACTTCCAGTGACTGGTACACCGTTAAAAGCAGTGTTTAGTGGACCCGACCAAGTCAAAAGGAGAAGGAAGAACCAAGATCAGAGGATTCGGAAATAGACATTTCACAAATTAAATTGGACAACGGGGATATTGTTAAATATTGATATCAAATTTATTGAATCACCTTTCAGAGTAAAATCAAAATGACCTGAAAGAGTTTTTGCTATCAAATGGGGAGATATGTGGAAATAAACTGGGAAATACTAACTTAATTATGCATGATGTAAAAATCGGAAATGCTGTTCTGATAATGCAACATCTGTATCAGCATAAACCTTAAATCGGCACAATTTAAAAAGGAGATTGAACGCATGCTCCTAGTGAACATAATAGAATTGAGTTAGACACTGTAGCTCGTCCGTCGTAATGTTTCCAAAACCAGATGGTACCTAATGGTTATTTGTTGTCTATCACAAATTTAATGTACTTGGAAAGTCCGTATCCAATTCCAATTGTGGAAGGCTGTATTTAACGAGGGGGCAAGTAACTTATATTTATAAGTTGGACATGCTGAGAGGGCACTGGTAGGTAACATTGTCAGAAAGAGTGAAGACCATTTTGGTTCTCGTAACGCCCGAATGAATTACACCAATTTAAATTCATGCCATTTGTCACGGAAAATGCGCCAGCCACATTTCAAAGACAAACCAACAAGATCATTGCCGGATTAACCAGTTGTGCAATTTGTTTTGGTGAATGGTGACTTTTAGTTACACATGAAGGAACATTTGCAACATTTATCAGAATTATTCAATCGACTATGGGAGACAGGCTTGCTGATAAATCTGGCAAAGAGTGCATTTTCCAAAGCCCAAGTCACATCCTATGCCATGCTACTGAACATGGACAAAATACCTCATGGGCTGCAAAAAAGGTAGTATGGTAGTTTCCCATGCCATCGACGAAACGAAGAGTACCACAGTTCCTGGGATTGAATGGATTTATTCAGAAGGTCGTTCCAAATTTTAGTTGCATCTCTGCTGTACTCAGTGAGTTGCTGAAGCAAGGCACAAAGATTCAGTGGACAGCAGATTGCCAGAATACAATTGAGATCCTGAAAGCTCTGACACCCCTGCCTCAGTATTAGCCACACCTAAATACGCATAGCCTTTCCAGGTGTCTATCTATCCAATTGATTTGGGTGTCGGTGCTGTGTTCGTTCTGGAATACAGGAGAACGTAATACAATCTATCGGGTATTTCTCCAGGATATTGAACATTCAACAGCAGAATTATTCGACAGTGGAAAAGGAGACTTTAAGGTGACGGTTGGCATTACAGTATTTCAAGGTTTGTGTTACCAGTAATGAATAGGAGACAATCATATACACTGATCCTAACACATTTGACGATTGTAGAGTGAATTAAGGTCAAAAATACCAGTCTATTGAGATGGATCTTGGTGTTGCAGCCACTCCATTCGAAAATCGTGCACGTGGCACGACGAGAAAACATGATAACCTACATATTGTGAAGACTTGGTTGACAAATGGAAGTGTCTGCTGGCAGCAGTAACGAGCTTGAAATAGAATGTAGTATCGTATGTTTACATGGTTACAACCAATGTAACGTGTCTGTATTGTCGTGTATCTACAATCGAAATTTAAGTGGTTTTAAAATGAAGGCATCATTGGATGTTGATGTTTCGGTTCTGTTTTCAGTGGGGAGACGTGAAGTTGTTGCTCATTTAATAAGATTATGCTATTTTTCGTTATTTTTCAAGAGGGGTCATAAGGTCAGATGTGCAGTAATGTCTGAACTCCCATTTAATAATTGTGACTCGATGCTGCCTAAGTCAAAAATAAAAAATGGCTTTCAGTCTTTTTTAAAACACGTGTGCAATGAAAGGGGAGTAGCTAAATCTCCAAGTTCAGGATGTTTTCTCGTTTTGGGTTAACTTTACCTGTTCCAAAAGAAACAGCTCCATGCTGATCCTCTCTGTTTCTGACTTGTCGCTCCTGTGGAATCCTGTGTTTGGATTTACCATTTTACCAAGGGGTGTGGTTGTGGGATGTTTCAGGAAATAGGAACAGCTCTTGGTTAAGTTACGTTTTAGTATCAGTTGTGTTTTCAAATAGTTCTGTTCTTTTTTTGTCTGTGAGTAAATAAATTCAGTTTTGATTAAACCCGAGTGGTTTGGCCAACTGATTCGCTCCTGGAATATTCACCTTACATTTGTTGAAAACAACTGGAAAATTAGGTTCAGGGCTCCCTTCTTGCAATGTATTGTGTGGTTTGGCCAGGACCATAACACTGTGTTAATAGTTAATAGTTAATAAGGCCATTAGACCATCATCTCCCCAATCTTTAACATTGGCCATAATCGAGAGAGTCAGTCTCTGATGCCAATCTGTTTGTACAATGTTTACTTCTCCGAAAACAGGCAGGAAAATAATTCTGCTGATCTCTGTGGAGAATGTAGGATAAACAATGGAGTATCTTTGAACCAAACTGCGCTATAAATGTGAGATAAGGATCTCTGTTTACAAGGAGATGTCCCAGAAGACGAGCACAGGTGCAGGACACTTAAATGACGCAGGACGCTTTGCTGAAGACAAGATAGAGTGTCTGTTTTCTAAACCAGAACATTGCAATGACCATTGTATGGACTCAGGTTTTATTTGAGTTGGAGCTTTGGTGTACCGAATTGCACGTGGTGGTATGTTGAAAATCACCATTGTTGAGATTGTCGGGATGTTAAAATGCCCTGTCACGTTTTTGTTCACATCATGGAAGCCATCCATTCCTGGACAGTGTAGAGTGCTTCAGTGAGCTGTACTGTAGATTATCTAGTGTGGATGTACAATTCTAGATGTAATCTCAACGATGAATACTCCAAACGAAATGCAAGCATTTTGCAAACCATTTTCGAACTAAGTTCATTGTAATCATGTTTTCAATGATTGCGGGTGTCTTTTTGTTCATGTTATGGTTTTATGGGAATATCCAGCCAGTCAGACTAATCAGTAAAGCAGAAGAAATCAAATACCACCTACGTCAATAAATCATAGAATACACGACCATATATTTCTCTATGCCTTTTCAAAGTGGCAAGGAATCATTCCAGAATGTAAATTTGTTCGCTGAGCTGATAGGTTTGTTCTCAGACGTTTCGTCGCACCATGCCAGTTAATATCAAAAGTGAGCCTCTGTTGAAGCACTGGTGCTCTGTCCCGTTTACTTTTTACGTTTCTTGGTCTGTTGCGATGGGTGATATCAATTCCAGTTCATTTTCAGAGTGTTTGGGAATGGGCCCCCATCGATTTGTTTCTTTTTGGAGTCCTGGTTTGAATACCACACCTCTAGGAATTCCCATGAATGTCGAGGTTAGCCTGTTCCAGGATGTATACACTGTCCCTGTCGAAATGGTGACCCTCATCGTCTCTGTATCAGAATACCATAAGAATTGCTTGTGTAGTTGGTGTCTAGTTGATCCTCGTGGTTCCTTGTGGTTAGTCACTTGCCAGTCATTTTAATGCAGTGTTTGTTGCAGTCCCTGCAGTGCATTTCATACATAAGCAGAAAGCGGGACAGAACACTGGCACTTCATCAGAGGCTCACTGCTGTTGTTACTAAGCATGGTGACAAAACGTCTGCGAACATATTTCCCATCTCAATGAGGAAACGTAGAACGTGCACCACAAGATGAGCTACAAATCTCCAGAGAAATCACAATTATTTCAGAAGTTCTGACTCATTAAACTTCATGTGATATGGAACA
>NC_057717.1:77457883-77466052 GCF_004010195.1 Chiloscyllium plagiosum | reverse complement strand
GGGGACAGAGGAAGACAGAGAATGACTCGGAGATAGAGAGCCGACGGAATTCCGTGGCTTTACTCTTTACCATATCCGCCAGCTTCATACTTCTCTGGTTGGTGTATATTCTATATATATTTCAAGCCGGTTATTCCTTAAATTCTGCTGCATTTTATCTCTTTGAACAAGTCGCATATATGCTGCGGAACCTCAGTTGCTGCACAAATGCATTTATCTATGTGGTGACACAGAAAAAGTTCAGAGCCCAGTTAAAGTATGTCGTGAAATATCCCGGCAGCAAACTAATTCAATGGATGATTAAATCCAACTGAGAACCAACATTACATACAGTAGGTAACAGAATGAGAAGGCCACGTGCGGAATGCACCGAAATGAGAATGAGGAGTATCAACATGATAACATTCCTTTTCTAACAGGCGACGAATGATTCCATTTGAGGAGCAAAACGAAAGAGATTGATGGAGCAAAGTCAGTGCAAAATATTGTGAGCAGTGAGCAACACTTAGTAGATATCTGAACAACAAAAGCATAACTACAAGAGGTACTAGGCATGCCAAAATATCAATTTGTCCCAAGCAATCTGATTCTCAGTGAGTGAATCAGATCCAAAAATAAATGACCTTGAGGCAAGTAACATTGATCACAGCACGCCAGACGGGGAAACTCAATGACAGTCTCCTACTACTCTTCTGCACTGAACTCACTGATCCACACATCTGGACAGAAATTATAAAACAAGATATGGATTAAATAAATTAAACAGCATGCTTTACAAAATGTCTGTCTTTTGATTTTAAATCGTTTTTCAGCAATGCTTTGATCAGTTTGTTCCTAGTTAGCTCCCCCGACCTAATGGTGCCACTCATTATAGAGATACGTTTCTTTCCACGAAACAGCAGCTGTGTTGATGAGGGAATCCGAGGTCCAATCAAAGGGCTCACGAACAGACGGTCCCCGAAGGCTGGCATGGAGTTGGATGTGACAGATGAGCCAAAATTCTCAGTTTTTCCACAAAAATAGTTTGTGTTTCTCACTAACTCCATCAAGCTCAGCAGGAACTGAATGAATCCTGTTTGTAACATCATATTTCAACTTGAGATCAATTTAAAAAGATACTGCATTTTCACCAACAATTATTGTTTCCATCTGCAACACAGCTCCTAAACCCATCCATGCCTGAGCTTCTAATTGGTGAGATAGTCATTTATTCCACTGTTATCTCTGGAGCCGGGTATTCTAGTGCCACATAGGCCTGTTGCCAGATTAGTAACTCTATACATTTACATTATTTAATTTCTTTCCACCCTCCTGATTTGTTTTCACAGCAAATTCAATTGCCTGACCATCCAATGACCGTCGTGACATTCGACATAATAAACTCCAAGTTTCGTTTTTAATTTGTTACTCACGTATTTAAACATGTTGTCCACTGATTCCATTCCTTTTTCGGGCTGCCGTAAATCTTGTTTTATACATGCTCTTTGATTTTGTTTCATATTGTATTATGCTGTCAATGTTATTAGCTGCTGTGATGTTAACAGCTACTGTTATGGTTAAAAAGTTACATATTGCATTGCAATACATCAAATGAAATGGCAGGTAATAATGCCAGAAGAAAAGGCAAGACTGAGGATTGGGAACAATTCAGGAACCAGTAAAGGAAGACCCAAAAACTGATTAGGGGAACGACAGAATATGACTGCAGCCTTCTCTCGAAGCCAAGGTCCTTCTAACATTCCCAGCCCATTTTGCATCTCATTTGTTAACTCCCCAACAGCAGTCCAAACCTTACATGAGACAATGTTCTTTCCAGCCAAGTCAAGATGTAAATTGTCCATCGTGTTGAGGTCCAACCTGCTCCAGAGCTGGTCCCACTGCCTCTGAACAATGCTGTCTGACCCCCAAGTACGATTTCTAGCCACATTTCAATTACTCAATGCTTGTTTCGATCATCACGAGCACTTTGGACGGTCACTCAGTGTGAGATCACTGTGTTACAGGTTCTGCCTTTCTACCTTGCTGCGAGTTGTCTCAATTTTTCGTTAATTAATAACATCCCCACCATCCTATCGTATTCCTTGCCACCAATATGGCGCAGTAACTCTGCCGTTTGATCCTGCTCCAGCAGAATTTCCTGCAGCTGTTCTGTGATATTCTTAACCTTTGCAGCAGGGCCGTTATCAGAGCACGCTGAAGGTATGTTTATAAGTGTAGAAACTGAAGCATCTTCCTGTAACGAAAGAACACAATACCAATACTGCATGCCCACTCTGCTCCCTCTATTTCTGTTCAGATAAGGCGTTTCCTGCTGGCACTGATATGTCTGTGTCTGCATTCCTCCGATGAATCCTCTCCATCACAAGTGCCAAAAGTAGGAAACTGGTGTGGGATTTGGATACTTTCAGTAGACCTCTGGATTGCCATGCATTCCCACTTTGCACGCACACCCCTAAACTATGGTGTGACCACCTAAACAAATGTGTTATTTCTCTAATCCTCCTATCCTGCATAGGGCACAGTCACTCTTGTTCCAGGAAGTAGAGAAATGTTTATGCAGACTATGACATTTCCTGCAGATATGTTTCTTTCTTGGACATTGAGCGTGTCAGAATCCCACATTTCGCCGGGTGACCACTTCTTATCGATGGAGCTGTCTGAGCATATTCGAAAGTTTCTGACCAGATATAACGTGTCGAACCCTTTCCCATTTCGTCTCAAAAAAATCTCATTTGGCTGCATCATGTTAGTAACCAAATATTGAGTGTTGCCCCCAATGAAAAAAATTGAAAAGTATTCCCTCTTTCACCCAATCTCCCATTCATCAAATGTACTCTCTGCAACGTCACCGCTCTGAGATCTGTCAATTTCGTCTTGTTCCTGTCCTACAGCTGCTTTGATAACACATCACAGAGCTCCTTTTGCATCATAAAGACACACTCCTTGCCATTTGGAAAGTTCAGAGTAAGCGCCTAACTTGAGAATAATTGGTACTTCAAACATGAAGAGTCTCACATTTTATCCAACCATGTGTTGTACCTTTTCTGGGAATGCCTGAGTCCAATAGTGCAGGTAGAGTTTGCTTTACTGGGGAATGTTTAGAGATCTTGCTTTGTATCTGACGGCTAATTTACTTGGACAGAGCATGTAACAAATGAGCCTTCAGGAACAGTTAATTTTATCCTATATTAAAGATTGCGTGAAAATGTACCAATGATGTATTATTTCTCTGCAATACTGAACATTAATTGCAATTTTCCAGACAATTGCTGGCGTGTAGCATGTATTTCTGTTCATATGTTCCTTCTCTCTGTGATACAGTTATCTGGTCGTCACATGATCTGGTCGTTTCAGGTGCACAGCATAATTTCCTATTCAAACCTGTTAGAAATTATAGGGAAGGAAACTCTCACATTTCATTGTCATCACCATCAAACTGGTTTCTGCACACTCAGTTCAGATCAGTTGTTCACGCGATACATGTCCACATTACTTTGATGATTATGAAACATCAAATTAAAAAAAAAACTTTTCAATTCTCTGTTCGTGACAAATAATCAGACATTTCAATATGACACGATCTGGTAAAAAGAGTGACTTATAACTGTGTATGACTTTCGTGAATCTGCAGGATCTCCATGTTTGGAACTCAACGCTTACAATTAAATGTACAGTTAAAGCTGCAATGCAGGAATCAGTACAAAGAATTTGTGGCATGGTCAAAGAATCACAGAGTCATAGAGCAGGGAACCTGACCATTTGGTCCATCAGGTCTGTGCTGAACAGAATCCCAATGTAAAGTAGTCCTTCCTGTCTGCTCCTGTCTCGTGTTCCTTTATATATTACCTATTCATGTATGTATCGTGATGTCTTTTAAATGTTGTAACTGTACCCGCATCCAACACTTCCTCACGACTTTTATTCTACACGCAAAAGATGCTCTGTGCAAAACGTTTACTTGTCATGCCTTCTATAAATCTATGTCTTCTTACCTTAAAAAATGTACCTGCTCGCCTTGAAACTTCCCATCCGAGATTCGTAACATCAGAGAGACGGACAGCACGGAAAGCGGCTTTTCAGTCCAATTTGTCCATACCAACCAGATAACCGAAAATATCCTAGTTCCATTTGCCATCAATCGGCCAGAATTCCTCTGAACCGTTCCTATTCATGGACCTCTCCAGATGACTTAGAAATGTTGTTATTGTAGCAGTCTCCATCACTTCTGCTGGAAGCTCATCCCATACATGCACCAAAATCTGCGTGAAAGCTTTGCACCTTACATCCCTTTAAAATCTTTCCCTCTAATCCTACACTTCTGCCCTCCAGTTCTGGACTCCACCATCCCAGGAAAAATATCTTGTCTATTTGCTGTATCCATGCCCCTTATGATTTTTAAAACTTTTTCTGGTCAACCTTGAGATTCTGCCGCTCCAGGTGAAAACAGCCCCAGTCGATTCAGCCTCTCCCCACAGATCAAAAAGTCCAGCTCTGGCAACATTCTTGGAAATCTTGTCTGAACCCTATCAAGTTTAATAATATCCTTCCTGTGTGAGGCAGACCAGAAATATGCATAATATTCCAAAAAAGGAGTGGCCAAATCAATGTCATGTACAGCTGCAGCATGAGCTCACAACCCCTGTCCTCAATGCTCTGAACAATAAAGGAAAGCATACCAAATGCCTTCTTCACAACCCTAGCTACCGGCGACTCTCCTTTCAAGAAAATATCAACCTGCATTCCAAAGTCCCTTTGCTCAGCGACACTCCACTTACCATTATGTGCAGAAGTCCTGCCTCACATTTACCTTAATTAAACATCATCTGCCACTCTTCAGTCCATTGGCCCACCTGATGAAGGTTTCATTGCACTGCGAGTTAACCTTATTCGCTGTCCACTGCACCTCCAATTTTGGTGATATCTGCAAACTTACTAACTGCACATCCTATGTTTGCATCTTCTGCACTCTCCCATCTCAGTGTCGAAACACTTCTTATCTCTGCAGCATGTGCCAAAAACCACATCAACACCTTATTTCTTACCGAGTTTGAAGAAGATTTGTAGCTCAGATTGAGGTTCTGAACGTACGTTTGCTCGGCGAGCTGGAAGCCTCTTTTTGAGACGTTTTGACACCACAGCATGAGTGAGTCTCAATTGACGTTTCACTGGAGACTCGCTGATTATGTTAACTATTATGGTGAGAAAACGTTTGGAAACCAAGCTTCCAGCTCAGCGAGCAAACTTACATCCTGAACCCCTTCATTCTGAAACTTGCTCCCGCACGAGCAAACCTGTTTCTCGAAACTCCGCCAACTCATCCTCATCTCTGTAACCCCTTCCTGTCTCTGTCATCTCCAGATCTCTGGATTATCCTCCAGCGCCTAAGCCCCTCCTTGTCTTTGTTAACCCTTCTCATGCCTGAAACTCTCTCAACTTCTGTATCATCCTTCAGCGATGCTGGGATTAGCTCAGACAGACGAGACAAGTAACATTTGGGATTAAAGGTGCTGAACCATGTAAAAAAATCAATTCTTCATATTTTATCAGTTTAAGTAAGAGTTCATCTTCATGAAAATAAATCAATGAGCACCAGTTCCTCATTTTCCCACAATGCCTCAGTCAGTGCAAGGTGAGGAAATTTAGGCTAGTCCTTTAAACCTCGCCATCTTCTGCCTGATCATCTTGATGACAGTCTCTTCATAGCGTTGTGCTGTATTTGTGAAGTGAGGCTGTTTTGATCTTCTTTGTGATCACATTCACGACTGGAGAGATCAGCCAGAGACCCAGTTGGTACAGTGGCTTTGTCTTCCCTGTCTGTGCTTTTGCAGCCTCGTGCCTCAAGTTAAAGCCAGTTTACAAACCGATTGTGATGTCTCATCTCTCTCTGTGATGTACGCCGTGAGCTCACAGTTCTTCTGTGAGATCACACTTTGACCCATTTAGTTCAAGGGGTCTCACCACGATCAAAAAGTGAGGTAATCAAACCCTCACTTTTCCGAGATTACAGCATGTTTATATTGCAGAATGCACAGAGCATTTCCAGACATAGACAGTGGAGTGCATGAATATTGATCAATGATGGGGCTGTGACAGTTCTTTGTGCCTTCACTTAGTAATAGCTAGTGACCATTTGTTGCTATTTACCACTCACTAGTGGTGACCCAGGACTGGGAGAATGATCAGTAATGCGGCTGAGAATTAGGATCAGTCACAACCTTCCTTATTTCTACATGCTCGTCCAGCCCCATTGATGCCAAGCTATCTCTGTAACATCCAGTTGCCTTGTGGGAGATTCATCCTTAGCTTAAAGGTTGTTCATTAGTGATACATAAAATGAAGATTTTTTTTTAATTTCAGAGGATTCGGGATACGACATTTCCCTTAGAGGACACACCCACAGCCGGTAGACATTATCATGTGTCTTCACACTGAAACTATGCTGGAATTATCAATGTCTGTTTGGCACTGGGCAAGTTCCAGATGACCGAAAATGCGGTTCCTCTATTTTAAGAATGGTCTCAGAGATGAACCAGGAAATCATGTAACTAGGAGTGCAACTATTTAAATAAACATTCAGAAGAGGAGAATTAATACCCATTGGAATGGTATTGGTTAATTCGGGATGAACAGCACGGATTTTTCAGATAGAGGTCATACCTAACAAATATTTAGAATTTCTTTTGAAAACATGGATATGTGTATGGATGAAGGAAGTTCGTTTGATGCAGTTTCTATACGTCAAATATATCTATTTAGCAAGCCTTTTGACAAGGTCTTGCATGAGAGATTGATTAAGAAAGTGAAAACACATGGGTTTGAGTTAATATTGTCAAGATGGATCAGAAACTGGCTGAGTAATAGGGCATAAAGGGTAGTGACAGAAGGCTGTTTGACTGGGAACCCGTGCTCAGTTGTCTTTGTCCAGGTAATCAGAGTTCCCAGCTAAAAACACAAGAGCAAATAAATGATTCAACATTCATCTTCCTTAACATGTACTCATCTATAACTCTCAACAGCAGGTAGAGAATAGAGTTAGAGACAGAGTAAATCTCTCTCCATACTGTCCGCATCAAACACTTCTGGGATAAGAAATGCCCAGGAAACTTGATCAGTAAAGTTGCAGACAAATATTTAAAGAGATGAAAATGTCAAACTCAGTATACATTGTCCCCCACACACATTCCAAACACAGAAGCACACGCATGCTCAGTGATTTATCAAGATGAACAGGGAGAAGAAGAAGGATGTCAGTGATGTCTCTGGATGGCAGTAGCACGAAGAGATAGATCAGTGATGTTTCCATTGTTGGAAGCCCATCTTGTTCACTGAGTCCCCTTCCCTCAGGAAAGGAAGCGTGTTCTCCTCACTTGGTCCTTCATGTTACACCTTATCTTGGGAAATGGTGGATGGAGAATGCGTTCTGACCCCGACAGCAATGTACACATTCAGTATGGGAGAACATTTGAGTCAAATGCTCTTTGTTAAAGCGGTCAGCTCGAAACCTAAAGAACAGAAGGACATCTGTGAGACACATTTCCACACTTGGAATAAACTGACTTGACGGAGAATCAGCTGCAATAATTTGTGATCTCGGGATGGGACTCGTGGTGTTTGAATGGTCAGCATTATTGCTAGCAGATTTCAAATACGGTTTTCCCTGTTTGATGACGATGTACTGAGACGCTATGCTCCATCACTGGACTTACACTCATTACTGTAATGAGTTAATTCAATTAAAAAAAATACTAAAAGAAAGCAATACCGCTGAACACCACTGCAAACTCTATCTCCCCAAGGAGCTTCCATAAAGTACAAGGCAGCGTCTCTGAGAATGCATCAGTTCAGAATTTCAGACAAGGAGCTTGTCAGCTACCTGAAGAGACAGATCACCTCACACAGAAAAATGAATCAACCAATTGATCTCGTGGATTGTTTTACACCATCTTTGCGTTTATTGGCATCACTGGTATGGTATTATGATGATTTAACTCGTTTTAATCTGCTGCTGACCTGTTCTCTGGCTTCAGCTTTTGACCAATAATGTCTCCAGCTCACTGAGTGGTCAGCATTATCCAGACATCGGAACAGTTACAGTAATACACTGAGCAGCATTCTCGGTACAATTCTTCACTGATAGAGACTTCCAACTTCACTACTTTTGCTGCATTT
>NC_057717.1:77455742-77456525 GCF_004010195.1 Chiloscyllium plagiosum | reverse complement strand
TTTGCAACCAAACAAATCACAGGCTTCCTTTTGCTCTCCGAGCAAAACTAATACTCTCTCCAACTGCATGATTCCCTGCGTCATTGGGCTGGAGGACAATCCGAGGTGGTGGAAAATGTTAAAATTCAAACTCATTCAACCACAACCACTTCTACTCACACATTGCCCTCGGTTGTGTTGATAAAACTTTACTATGGTCTCTGGAACAGGCAGAGTAGGAATCTGATCAGTAATTCGTTGCATCGTTTTCCCATTTGTCATCCACAGTTATTTTGCTGCCAATTGCAGTCATTTCCCACGGAACATGTGGTACTTCCCTTTGCATGATACGCTACTTGTTGGTTATTGAAGGTGCCAACCAGATGATCGTTATTACTGAGGTTAGATTGTGGATATTCCCTTATTATTACTTGCAGTCTTTCCTGGACATCACTCTTGTGTGCATTATTACTGAGGTTCTGTGTCCTGCAGCCAGAAATTGATCTATTTGTTTCACCATCACTTTCTCCTTTCACCAATTTGTGACCATTTGTTATCAGAAGCTGAGTGCAAAATATTGCACTGAGAAAACTCCAACTGTGTTCCTTGCATCAGCCTGCCCCCTGCTCTGTTTGATTAACATCCCCTTCTATTTTCAATATGCAGCTTGTGTAATAATTAGCAATATGACATTCTAGTGTCAAATAATTTCCAGCGACTTTACTGAGACTTGGTGGGTGGCTTTAGATTGGCTGGATATGGTTTTGAAACCCTTAGCTGGCATTCACTTTAATTTTGTTGCTG
>NC_057717.1:77385735-77455242 GCF_004010195.1 Chiloscyllium plagiosum | reverse complement strand
GTCGTGCCACGTGCACGATTTTCAAATGGAGTGACTGCAACACCAATATCCATCTCGATAGACTGGTATTTTTGACCTTAATTCACTCTACAATCGTCAAATGTATTAGGATCAGTGTAAAGATTGTCTCCTATCCATTACTGGTAACACGAACGTTGAAATACTGTAATGCCAAACGTCACCTTAAAGTCTCCTTTTCCACTGTCGAATACTTCTGCTGTTGAATGTTCAATATCCTGGAGAAATACCCGATAGATTGGATTACGTTCTCCTGTATTCCAGAACGAACACAGCACCGACACCCAAATCAATTGGATAGATACACATCTGGAAAGGCTATGCATATTTAGGTGTGGCTAATACTGAGGCAGGGGTGTCAGAGCTTTCAGGATCTCAATTGTATTCTGGCAATCCGCTGTCCACTGAATCTTTGTGCCTTGCCTCAGCAACTCACTGAGTACAGCAGAGATGCAACTAAAATTTGGAACGACCTTCTGAATAAATCCATTCAATCCCAGGATCTGTGGTACTCTTTGTTTCGTCGATGGCATGGGAAACTACCAAACTACCTTTTTTGCAGCCCATGAGGTATTTTGTCCATGTTTAGTAGCATGGCACACGATGTGACTTGGGCTTTGGAAAATGCACTCTTTGCCAGATGTATCAGCAAGCCTGTCTTCCATAGTCGATTGAATAATTCTGATGAATGTTGCAAATGTTCCTTCATGTGTAACTAAAAGTCACCAGGTCACCGAAACAAATTGCACAACTGGTTAATCCGGCAATGATCTTGTTGGCTTGTCTTTGAAATGTGGCTGGCGCATTTTCCGTGACAAATGGCATGAATTTAAATTGGTGTAATTCATTCGGGCGTTACGAGAACCAAAATGGGCTTCACTCTTTCTGACAATGTTACCTACCAGTGCCCTCTGAGCATGCCCAACTTATAAATATAAGTTGCTTGCCCCCTCGTTAAATACAGCCTTCAGCAATGGCAATTGGATACGGACTTTCCAAGTACATTAAATTTGTGATAGACAACAAATAACCATTAGGTACCATCTGGTTTTGGAAATATTACGACGGACGAGCTCCAGTGTCTAACTCAATTCTATTATGTTCACTAGGAGCATGCGTTCAATCTCTTTTTTAAATTGTGCCGATTTAAGGTTTATGCTGATACAGATGTTGCATTCTCAGAATAGCATTTCCGATTTCTACATCATGCATAATTAAGTTAGTATTTCCCAGCTTATTTCCACATATCTCCCCATTTGATAGCAAAAACTTTTTCAGGTCATTTTGATTTTACTCTGAAAGGTGATTCAATACATTTTATATCAATTTTTAACAATCTCCCCGTTGTCCAATTTAATTTGTGAAATGTCTATTTCAGAATCCTCTGATCTTGGTTCTTCCTTCTCCTTTTGACTTGTTCGGGTCCACTAAACACTGCTTTTAACGGTGTACCTGTCACTGGAAGTAAAATTAATACCTTATCTCCAGTAGCAAAACGGCGACTTCTTGATTTATTGTCTGCTTCCTGTTGCATTGCATGCTGTGACACATTTTGATACTTTCTAGCCAACTCCTCTGATCATCTTAGTCGTTCCAGAAAATTTGACACTTAGTCCAAATATATGGTCTCCGAATTAAGACTTACAAATTTCTCCTTGATTAATTTTAGCGTTCCTCTCATTTCATGCCCAAACACTAATGCAAATGGATGATTCATTTGGTGCATCTCTGATGTAAAAACGTACAAACAGTATTTCCTTTTCACAATTATCTGGACCGACTTGACAGTGTGCCTTCAGTCTGTTTGATGCCAACTTTCGAGTGTTCTCTGCAATCCTGGTTGGCATGCAGCAGATTTGAATTACTCCGTTCTAAACTGTCCATAACGCCTTTGAATAATTCGGATGCAATGTTTGTCCATTAATCTGACTATTTCTCACTTGGTACTCCATACCTAGTGAAATGTTTGAGTAAATCCTCCACAGTTCTTTTAGCTATGGCATTGCGTATGGAATGGATTCTGGAAATCTCGTGGGCATTCATTATTGTTAGCAAACATGGAATTGCACTTTTTGTTTAAGTACGGGTCATCTGCAATCAATTGAGGCACTTGGAACAGGTTTCTTAAAAGTAGGAATAGTAATTAAAAATGCGGGTTTTATTACTGTCTGTGTTTTTCCAACTAGCTGACGTGTATGTCATATCTAGCAAAATTTAATTACATCCTAGTGCAGTCCATGCAAAAAAAAATGATTTTGCATTTTAGCTTGAGTTTTCTGAACTCGAAATGAACGCCTACTGGCAGTTCATGTGCTACCCCAATATCTCCTCGGAAAGTCACTGGCAATGAGAAATGATGATCTTCTGCCCATTTCTCATCTGCCTGAATATATGATGGTCTACATTTCCTCAAAAGGCATATATTTAACATAATCACACTCAAACACATTCGCAATATTTCCCTGTGTATGGTTTATGATTAGTTGCTTTGGGTTTTGATTTTCCTGCTGACTCAGTTAATTGCTGTGAGATAATATGTCTATTTTGTTATCAATGTGCTCCTGTCAAACCGGGTCTTTGAGAATTCCCCTTCAACTTTCTTATTTGTCCTCACCTTTCAACCAAAGTATGTAGAACTCCTACCTGTGAAGCAGATACATCATTAGCAAGGACAAATTACACTCCTCGAGTTCAGCAAATGTACAGTGCTCCTGCCGTAACTACTCCACTTTTTTCAGTGGACTCCCAAAGCTCACGCTACATGGTTGAATACTTCTTTTCTCGCCGTGAAATCCTGTTAAGAGCACTTTATTTCGTAATGGCCCTTTAGAGGTCCATCTGTCCTCAACTTTCAAAATGAAAGGTTGATCGGATCTTGTACTTCTTCATATTGTTACCTCTTTACCTGCTCTTCCTGGCCTCTGCAAGCAAATTTTACTTTCGCAGGTATATGTTTTAAGAAGATCTGCCACTTCCGCCTGAACCAACCTACGACCAGGTTGTACATTCTGGTGCAGAGTTTTCGCTTCCATTGTGCTTTCTATTTGCATTCCAACAAAATTAACTGACTTATCCTGTTTTCCTACATCTGTGTTCCTCGTGTTTTTTCTGACCAACAAACGCTGCGATTTCTCGTGGCCTGCTTTATTGCAGTGAAGACACCGGAGATTTATAATTTCTCTTTCTGCTTCAAGGGTTTCCGTTTTTGCCCTGTGGTAAGTTATCATTACGATCTTCACCGTGGTCTATTTTTTCTTTACCACATGCGGATTTCGCTTTACTCCCATTACTGTCCCTCATTCACTGAAGTTGATGTTGGAAGCCAAACTTCGATTTATGAACCAACTCATAAACACCAGCCATTTTAGCCGCTAATCTTGACGTTTTAACGCTCTGCTCTTCCTTGTGATCTCTCACTACCTTAGGAAGTGAACTTTTGAACTCTTCCAAAATAATCATCTCTCTTAACATATCATAGATTTATTGCATTTTAATGCCCTTATCCATCTATCAACATTATTTTCGTTGATCTTTTCAAACGTAGTGCAGGTATGACCAGGGACGTTCGTGAGATTTCTGGAACGTTGTCTGAAGGCTTCTAGTCCAAGTTCACATGCATTTAAATTGGTTTTCTTCACCCTCTCATACATCCCGGATACCTCGTCTGATAGTGATGCAAATACTTCACGACCTCTATTTATCAGTTATGTTTGGATCAACAAAACCCACATGGTCACTGGCCACTTCATCCCTTCAGCCACCTTCTCAAATAAGACAACAAAGGCTTCCACATCCTTCTCATCAAGTTTAGACAATGCTTGAATATATTTAAACAGATGTTCACCAGAACTTTGGCTTCCATGGGTTTCCTCATCTTCACTCTCTTCCACATGAAGCTTACCTTCAGCCTTCATCTCCATCCTTTTAAACTGGCTTTCATGACTAAGTGATCATTTATGATGTTCAAACACCCACCCGCTCAATTGCTACCTTTGTTCCATCTTCTTTTCTCTTTCTTTTCTCTCATTTTCTTTTAGTACTGCTAAAGTACCTTTCATGTTTAGTCTACTGGATTTTGTTCTTTTTCTTTCCTCTGTTTCTAATCATAATTCAAGCCGTTTCATTTATTTTTCTCTTCATTTTTCTTTTGTCTTTAACTCAAGCTGCGTCATTTTCAATTGAATTTTAGCCATCTCCAAATACTCCGATATCATTTCCAGCAAATATAAATGTTGAGCTATTGTTGTAATTATCTCGCCATTTCTTATGGTGATGGTAGGAAGGTAACTCTAACTCCATCTTAACGAGCAATTCCATTTTTTTTTCTTTTGTAAAACACCGAAACGCACTTCTTCCACACTCCGAAAATTCTGAGTGAATAGAAGAGGCATTACTACAACAAATACTGTTTGGAACAACCAAATTTACCACGAGCAAGAAAAGACACGAAGATCTACAACTCGCTGCCTTCCAGTCCAACAATCCTAATCCCACATCGGGAATATCAAACAAATGCTGGAAGGGGAGAAATGGAAGGGATGGTCAGAGCTGGGATCCCCTGTGTCCGTTCCCCTCAGCAATAACTATAGCGTTTTGGGTACTGTTGGTCGGGATGGCCTACCAGCAGAAAGCCATAGTTATCAGGTCCCTGAAACTGAGCCTGGCAGTGTGGCTCAGAAGGGAAGGGGGAAGAATAGAAAAGCGCTCGTGGTAGGGGACTCAACAGTTCGACGGATTGACAGTAGGTTTTTGGTCAGGAAAGGGACTCCCGGAAGGTATTTTTCCTTTGCAGTTCCAGGGTCTGGGATGTCGCCAATCGGGTTTACAGGATGCTGAAGGGGGAGGGTGAGCAGCCAGAAATCGGGGAACGTATTGGCTACAATGCCATAGCCAGGAAAGGGATTGAGGATCTGAAATGTGACGACAGAGACCGAGATTGAAAGTTAAAAAGCAGGACGAGTCGAGTGGTGATCACGGGTTTGGTATTGCTGCCACTAGATAGAGAGGTGAGGAACAGTCAGGGAATGCAGCTTTACAAGTGGCTGCGAGGCTGGTGCAGGAGACAGGGCTTCTGATACTTAGATCATCGGGATATCTTCGGGGGAAGATGGAATCTGTACATGAATTACGGTTCCCACTAAACTGGAGGGACACGAATGTCCTGGGAGGGAGATTTGGTTGTGTGGCTTGGGAGCATTTAAACTAGTTTGGCGGGGGGTGAGAATCAGAGCTACATGTCTGAGAGGGGGCAGTTGCAGATGGGGCACGGACAGGATGTAGTGAATATATTGGGATTTTTTTCCCACGCGATGAAACAAGGGGCTCAGTTAAAGTATGTCTGTTGAAACGCAAGGAGTGTCAGAAATAACAGTGACGAACTTAGAGCATGGATCAGTACCTGGGGCTATGATGTTGTGGCCATAACGCAGACGTAGGCTTCACAGGGACACGAATAGTTGCTTGGTGTTCCAGGATTTAGAACGTTGAGAAAGAGCAGGGAGGGTGGAAAAAGAGGATGTAACATTGCTTATCAGATTGTGGAAAAATGCAGATGTCGCAGTGTTGTTGTTATGGGTGATTTCAACTTTCCAAATATCGACTGAAACTTTCGTAAAGCAGATGGTTTGGATGGTTTGGCAAGACTTAGGATGTATAGAAAAGGGGAAGCAAAATATAGGGTATGGGGACAATCGAAATGTGGTGCTGCTGTAAGGAAATGATATTGGGTGTCCATGATAGGTATGTCTCTGTCAGGCAGGGAGGAAAGCATAAGGTAAAGGAACCGTCTTTACAGGAAGGATGTGGACATAAATTGCATCTCATGTTAAGTGGAATACGGACGCTCAAGTGGCGATGAAACGAGATGGTTCATTTGAGGCAATGGAGAATTACAGATTAATTATGAAGGTCTTAAAGAGAGAATTGAGAAGAGAAGAGGGAGGACATAAGCGGTCTTTAGCAGTTAGAATAAAGGAGAACTCTACATCTTTCTCTCGGTAGGTGAGAAACAAAAGGATAACCAGGGTAGGAATAGGGCCAGTCAAAGTAGAATTGTGAAGGTGTGTAGATCCTGTGGAGGTCGGAGAGGTGCGAAACAAATATTTCTCATTGGTTTTCATTATGGAAAAAGAGACTATTGTAGAGCAGAAGAATGAGATATGAGATATTAGATGAGAAAGGATCGAGCTTAGTAAGGAAGCGATATATCAAATCTGGAAGGACTGAAAGTAGACATGTCCCCTGTTCTCGAAGGGATTTATCTGAGGATTATCAACGAAGCTAGCGAGGAGATTACAGAGTCTTTGGCTTTGATCTTTGAGTCGTCATTGTCTGCAGGTTCAGTACCAGAAGACAGAAGATTTGCAAATGTTGTGTGCTTGTTCAATAACGGCAGTAGAGCTGACCCGGGTAATTACAGATCAGTAAGCCTTACGTCTGTTGTAGGAAAAGGTTTGGAAAGGGTTATTAGAGATATGATTTATTAGCATCTCGCAAGCAACAATTTGATTTCATGTAGTCAACATGGTTTCGTTGAGGGCAGGTCATATCTCACAAACCTTTTTGAGTTTTATGAGAAGGTGACCAAACATGTTCATGAGGGTAGAAAAGTTGATGTGGTGTGCATATGGACTTCAGTAAAGCCTTTCTGAAGGCTCAACGTGGTAAGCTGTTGCAAAAAATGCGGAGGCATGAGAATGAGTGTGATGTAGCAATTAGGATTCGGAATTGGCTTTCTGTAAAAAGGCAGCGAGTGGGGTTTGATGGAATGTATTCATCCTGGAATCTTGTTACAAGTGATGTGCCACAAAGATCTGTTTTAGGACTGCTGCTGTTTGTGAATTTATACAGGACTTAGACAGGGGCATAGGTGGATGTGTTAGTAAGATTGCAGATGATACTAAAATCGGTTGAGTAGTGGACTTTGTGGAAGAATGTTGCAGGTTGCAGGGGGACTTGAATAAACTGCATAATTGGTCTGACAGGTGGCAAATGAAGTTTAATCCACATAAATGTGATGTGATTCACTTTGGGAAGAATAACAGGAATGCAGAATACTGGGTCGATGGAAAGATTCTTGGTTGTGTGAATGTGCAGAGGGATCTTGGATTCAATGTACATACATCCCTGAAAGTTGCCACCCAGGTCGATAGTTCTTTTAAGAAGGCATATGGTGTGATATGTTTTATTGGTAGATTGATTATGTTCTGGAGCTGTAATGTAATGCTGCAACTATGCAAAATGCTAGTGCGGCCACACTTGTAATATTGTGTACAGTTCTGGTCGTCCCATTACAGGAAGGATGTGGAAGCATTGGAAATTATGCACAGGATATCTAACCGGATGTTTCCTGTTCTGGAGAGAAGGTCTTATGAGGAAAGGCTGAAAGACTTGTGTCTGTTCTCTTTAGAAATAAGAAGGCGAACATCGGACTTGGCAGCGATGTACAAGATGATCAGAGGATTAGATAGGATAGACAAGAAAGTCTATGTCCCAGGATAATGACATCAGCGTGTACGAAGGGCATAACTACAAATTGAGGGATGATAGATTTACGGCAGATGTCAGTGGCAGGTTCTTTACTCAGAGAGTGGTAAGGCATGTAGAATGGCATGCCTGACAATTAGTTGACCCTGTCACATTAGGGAGATTTGAACAATCATTGAATAAGCACATGGATGATGGTGGGATAGTGTTGGGGGATGGATTTAGATTAGTTCACAGGTCGGCGCAACATGAAGGGCCGAAGGGCCGTTTCTGCGCTGTGTTTTTCTGTGTTCTATGATAGGAACATTGGAATGCTGTAAATGCAATTGTCGGTGTGCAAAAAGGTTAGGAAATCCAAATTTAACAAAGGGATGAGCTTTCCCTTCCTTCAAGAAGGAAGAGAGACGGATTAAGTAATTACATGCCGGCGTTTTCATCCCAACTCTTTGTTTTTCTGCATCCGTATAACCTTAATACAAATAAACCCATTCTGCTTGACGTGGAGTGGATGGAACTTGTTTGTGCTTTCAGGAAATGAAGACACTGAAGAGTGGAACCTATTTGCGGACTTTCAACTTCGCAACATAATGATTGTTGAGCAACCATCAACACATCAAGCCATTTATTAATAACGCATCTCAGTACTGGCAAAGTAGTGTGAAATTATTAATTTTCGTGAGTGTCAGTAATTTCGAAACTAATGAGCCCGAAAGTCAGAAATTTCGAAACCAATGAGCCTTACTCATAAAAAAGTATGCTTAGATTCACGTGAGACGTTATTTTAAAACAACTGAGTGCCATAGGTACCTGATATTTTAAAAGGATTCTTGGAAGACGATAAAGTGCATGCACACAGTCTCAATGTTTACAATGTACTCAAAAATTGAAGTAAACTTGATGGAGACTACACAATATTGAATTTGGACAAATTTACAATGAGATATTTCACATTTCTAGAGCGAGTTGCGTAGCAATTCTTTAAAACTGTGGGTCATCTTAGAGAAAGTACTAATAAAGTATATTGTGCCTGAATCAAACAGAAATATTTTACTTCTGCTTAAAGATATTGTAAGATTATGTTCCATCCACTGCAAATCTCGACAACACTCTGGGTTTTAAGATAGTGGTAACTGTTTAGCCGCAAAATTGTTTCAGATTAAGTAATTAGGGGTGTAGATTAATAACATAGAACATAGAACAGTACAGCACAGCACAGGCCCTTCAGCCCCACGATGTTGTGCCGACCACTGATCCTCATGTATGCACCCTCAAATTTCTGTGACCATATGCATGTCCAGTCGTCCTTTAACTGTCCCCAATGTCCTTGCTTCCACAACTGCTGCTGGCAATGCATTTCATGCTCTCACAAATCTCTGTGCAAATAATTCGCCTCTGACATCCCCCCTATACTTTCCTCCAACCAGCTAAAATCTATGACCCCTCGTGTTAGTAATTTCTGCCCTGGGAAATCGTCTCTGGTTATCGAATCTACCTATGCCTCTCATGATCTTGTATACCTCAATTTGTCCCCTCTTCTCCTCCTTTTCTCCAATGAAAAAAGTCCGAGCTCAGTCAACCTCTCTTCATAAGATAATGCCTCCTGTCCAGGAAGCATCTTGGTAAACCTCCTCTCCACCCTCTCCAAATCATCTGCATCTTTCCTATAATAGGGCGACCAGAACTGGGCGCAGTATTCCAAGTGCGGTCTAACCAAAGTTTTATAGAGCTGCAACAAGATCTCACGACTCTTAAACTCAATCTCCCTGTTAATGAAAGCCAAAACACCATATGCTTTCTTAACAACCCTGTCCACTTGGGTGGCAATTTTAAGGGATCTATGTACCTGCACACCAACATCCCTCAGTTCCTCCACACTGCCAAGAATCCTATCCTTAATCCTGTACTCAACTTTCAAATTTGACCTTCCAACATGCATCACCTCGCATTTATCCAGGTTGAACTCCATCTGTCACCTCTCAACCCATCTCTGCATCCTGTCAATGTCCCGCTATAGCCTACAACATCCCTCTATTCTGTGAATGACACCTCCAACCTTTGTGTCGCCTGCCAACTTGCTGACTCATCCTTCATTCCCCTCATCCAAGTCATTAGTAAAAATTACAAACAGTAGAGGCCCAAGGACAGAGCATTGTGGAACACCACTCACCACTGACTTGCAGGCAGAATATTTTCCTTCTACTACCACTCGCTGTCTTCTGTTGGCCAGCCAATTCTGTATCCAGACAGTTAAGTTCTCCTGTATCCCATTCCTCCTGACCTTCTGAATGAGCCTACCATGGGGAATCTTATCAAATGCCTTGCAGAAGTCCATATACACCACATTCACAGCTCGACCCTCATCAACTATTCTAGTCACAACCTCAAAGAACTCGATAAGGTTTATTAGGCATTACCTGCCCATCATAAAGCCGTGTGGACTGCATTTCATCAAGCCATGCTCTTCCATATGGTCATAACTCCTCTCCCTCAGAATCCTTTCTAACACCTTGCAGACGACAGACGTGAGACCTACTGGTCTGTAATTGCTGGGGATTTTCCTATTTCCTTTCTTGAAGAGAGGAATTGCATTTGCCTCTCTCCAGTCCTTAGGTACGACTGCAGTGGAGAGCGAGGATGCAAAGATCTTCGCAAGTGGTGAAGCAATTGCATTTCTCGTTTCCCAAAGCAGCCGAGGACAAATCTGGTCCGGGCCTGACGACTTGTCAATCTTAATGTTTGACAAAATTTTCAGCACTTCAGCTTCCTCTATTTCTATCCATTCGAGCATGTACATCTACTCTTCAAAGATTTTATTCACTACAAAGTTCGTTTCTTTCGTAAAGGCAGAATCAAAAAGTTCGTTTAGGTCTTCCCATACCTCCTCAGACTGCACACACAAATTCCCTGTGCTATCCCTGATCGGCCCTACTCTTTCTTTGAACATTCTTTTATTCCTCACATAAGTGTAAAATGTCTTTGTGTTCTCCCTAATCCGTTCTGCCAAGCATTTCTCGTGACACCTCCTGACTCTCCTCAGACCATTTTTGAGCTCCTCCCTCGACTGCCTGTAATCCTCTAGAGCTGAGCTTCACCCTAGCTTCCTCCACCTAATGTAAGCTACCTTTTTCCTTTTGACGAGAAGCTCCACAGCTCTCGTCATTCAAGGTTCCTTTATCATACCACGTTTTGCCTGTCTCAAAGGGACATATTTATTCATCACTTGCAACAACTGTTCCTTAAACAGTCTCCACATGTCTATAGTGCCTTTACTATGGAACAATTGCTCCCAATCCATGCTCCCTAACTCATGTCTAATCGCATCATAGTTTCCTCTTCCCCAATTAAATATCCTCCCATTTTGCCTAATCCTCTCCTTCTCCATAGCTATGTAAAATGTGAGGCAGTTATGGTCACTATCACCAAAATGCTCTCCCACCACAAGATCTGATATCTGCCCCGGATGGTTTCAGATCACCAAGTTAGAATGGCCTCTCCTCTCGTCGGCAGAAGAAAAAAAAAGGATAATGTGTTGAAATGCTAATGAAGGTTAAAATGAATTTTAGTGAAAAGAAAGTTTAGACGATAGCACCAAACTGATAGGTTTTATTTGATGATATTTGTGTCATTGTCTTTCATTTTAGGAAACATTCAACTGGTGATCATGCCACTACCGAGTCAACAAAATCGCACGTGGAGAGATTAGTTAAATCTCTCTGATCGTTTGATAAGATCATGTTTGTGACCGGATGTAAGTGTGAAACAATGCACGTGATCTTGGAGGTAACAAGCATGAGGCAGTGGAAAACATGAACAGGAGACCAGTTCCCAGACATATGCACCAACTTGACAAAAGAAGTAATGTGGCTTGGAAGAGCAGAAAAAAACACAGTTTAAACGAGAAGACACTTGCACAAAATCCGTTGAGCAACTGTCATTAAACCTTTGAGAGTATCATTCGTGAAGGGGTGACAAAATAAATACAATCAAGAAAATAAGTGTTATTGGCCATTCAGTCACAATGTCATAGGAATGAACGAAAATGTACTTTGGGAGGATTCATGTTGGACTGTTTGATGGGGCCCATTGGATGACAGACAGATTCCACCCTCATGCCCATCTTGAGCTTTTGAATAATTGGATCGGTAGGTGAGGTCGTAATATATTAAGACAGTTAGCTTCTGTGAAAAAAAAATTCTGAGCGAAGACTCAGGGGGTGCAGCAGTCTGTGGTAATGGGCTTCCAGGTAAAATAAAATGCAGGAAGCACAAGTTGAAGGTAAAACATCCTGAAGGTTAGAGCTATATTGTTTAATAGGTCTTACATTGTAACTCAAAAGCGGTTACTTGCATTTGCAGCAAGTAAGCACTCAATGATACAGCCATTCATAAAATTGGCAAGCAGGGAAACATATTGAAGTGACATCCACAAGACGGATACACATAAGTAGAGCAGCAGAAACTTTCAGTCTGTGTATGGTGCTATTTTCCTGCTATTTGTTGAAGTGATTAGTGGATGGGTTTCGGGAGCATTAAAGAAAAACACAAGTTAATGAACCAGAATCATTAATTAAAATTAAAGTACCTAGAACTATCCAACCACCAGATCAAAAATTAATTAACTAAAAGCTAGCTACTCCTGCAATTACATTTCTTTACACTCAGCCCCTTTATGTTTTAAGGCCTTTGTCAGGAACAGGATCCACATCTCAGAATGGGAGGTGGGATAGATTGAGGTCACAATTAAATACACGTTACACGGTTGTTGCACAGTGATTGTAATTATGGGTAATACTGATGTTAGCGTAAGCATAAAAGTGCGAATCCTTTGTGGGTGTCTCTCAATTTTGATCAGATCTCAGGCACTTGGCACGACTCATTGGTTCCCTCACAGCCTTGACTGTAGAGCAGGGTCGAGGGAGATTGAAGGATTTGTCCCAAAACGGCACTGAGATGATACACTTCATTGTTGTTGTATTCATATGGATGTTAGTTATTTTTCTGTAGTTTTCATCTTCCAGTCAGTTTCCATACTTTGTGTATAGTCTTGCATGGCTGTCACTGATTTGTGTCTACCTTTGGTGTTATAACGCACGCTGTCATAAATCATAAATGTGGATTGTATAGTATGGGCCGAAGCACTGAACGTTGATGATATTCAACACATGCATGAGGAAAAAAAAAATCTGGGTTGGTCTGAAGGGCTCTATTTGTTTATGATACGTGAAAAGCTGCATGGCATTGAATGAATCCAAATGGATGATGGGAAAACGTTTTGACTGAAAGCGCCGCTCCTTTTTTGAAATATTCTACGTGGGATGGAGGTGATTTCGTCGAATTTCAAGAGCGTTAATTATTATTTTACAAGATGTCACATTGTTCTCAAAACAATGCAACTTTTAAACGGCGGAAGAGAGACAAAGACAGCGATTGCAACGTCAGAGAAAGAAACCTACACTACTGTCGGACAAAACAAGGAACCTTCAAAGTTACAGTTTTTGCTGTTTGAGTTCAAACATTACTGGACATCAGAATAAATGTCAAAAAAGAAAACTAACCATTGTCGAAATTCACAGGCTGACTTTGGATGAACTTTTATGTGATGGCTCACAGCCATTGAGAAGATAAGTGCATAGATTGTAAGTGCAAATTGCTGCAAATCTGCAATAGTGAGTAGAATGGGTTCTTTCTTGATGAGATATGTCCCTTAATTAAATGTAAAATGCATAAACCATCAGTACTAACTTACCCAGGAGCAGTGTATTTTTAGAACAATAAGACGGTGCTATTTTCTGGGTCTGCAGCTTGTGAAGGAGCAAAGATGGCGTTTAGTGCACTGATGTGCTCTTCTTGTTGGATGTGGACGATAAGAGAGAGTTTCCGTGTTCCTAATGATTATGTCTGCAGGATGTGTGTTTTGCTGCAAATCCTATCAGATCCCACGGTTCGGTTGGAGTGGCAGTTTGAGGCAATGTGGAATTCAGAGAATCTGATGGTGTGAAGAATGGCAATTGAAGGAATGCAGAAAGAACATAGATACAGTCAGGCAGATGAGTTAACGCAACGAAAAAATAGGAGAGGGAAGGAGGTAGAGCAGGAGTCACCCGTGGTTATACATATCTCAAACAAGTCTGCTGTTTTAGAAAATGTAGGGGACAATGGACTCTCAAAGGAATATAGCACGAATAGCCAAATTTCTGATACAGAAAATGGCTCTAAAATAGTGAGGGGTACGTACATTTTCTAGCTATTGATTGTAAAATGGGACTTTCTAGTCACAGACACAAACGGAGGATTCTATGGCCAGCAGCGAAAAATCAGAATGGTGTGTACCCTCCCTGGCACAAGGATCAAGGTTATCTCGCAGAGGATGCAGAATGTTCTCCAAGAAGAGGAGGACCAGCAGCAGGTCGTTGTACGCATTGGAACTAACAATATAGAAGGGGTATGATTGAGATTTCGAGGAAATAATGCAGAAAATTTGGCAGGAAAGTAAAAACGAATTATTCAAGGGTAGTTAATGGTGAATTATTCTCGGTGATACGTGCTAGTGAGATACATAGAACAAACGAATGTGTGGCCGAGGAACTGGTGCAGTGTAGAATGGTTTACATGTTTTGGAACATTCGGTTCTCTTCGAGATAGAAGTGACCTCTATAATAAAGACGGATTGCATCTGAATGAGAAGGGGACTGATATTGGCAGGAAGATTTGGTAGAGGAGCACGTTTGGATTTAAACTACTACAATTGAGGCGGGATGCTGGTGCGGGTAGGCCCCAGTGAGATAGTGAAGAAATACATAAATCTGAGACAGCCACAGCTGGAAAAAGAAGATAGGCAAACAGTCAAGGCAGAAAGGCACAAAGCAGCGAACAAGGTGGGACTGCTAAATCAATCAGCAAACATTTCAATGCAAGAGGCCTAACAGAGAAGGCAGATGAACGCAAAGCATGGTTATGAACATGAGCCTGGTATACCACAGCAATTATAGGAACGAGGCTCAGGAATAGACAGGAATTGCAGCTTAGTTTTAGAATACAAATGCTGTAGGTAGCATAGAAAGGGGGCAAGAGAGGAGGTGGAGTGGCGTTTTTGATAAAGGATGGCTTTCCTTCCACCCTTGGAAGGATATTCCGGGATATGCGACCAGGGATGTTATTTGTATTTAACTGAGGAATAAGAAGAAGATGATCACCTTATTGGGATTGTATTATAGATCTCCCGATTAGTCAGTGGGAAATTGAGAAACTCATTTGCAAGGATATCTCAGTAATCTGAAACAGTATTAGGTAGGTTATGTTTGGGGATTTTAACTTCGCTAACACAGACTAGGACTGCCATAGTATTAAGGAATTTGATAAGTGTGTCAGGAAAAATATTTTGATTCAGTAAATGGATGTGGCTACTAGAGAAGGTGGAACCTTGACCTACTTTTGACAAATAAGGCAGGACAGGTGACAATAGTGGAACATTTTGTAGCCAGTGACCATAATTCCACCAGTTTTGAAATAGTGATCGAAAAGTATAGACCGGATCTAAAACTGGAAGCTCTGAATTGGAAGAAGGCCCATTGTGATGGTATGAAGCTGAAACTTTCAAAAGTTGATTTAGACAGATATTCACAGGTAAAGGTACAGCTGGAAAATTTGAATCCTTCAAAAATGAGACGACGAGAGTCGAGCGATAGTATAATCCTGTTCGGGTGAAAGGAAAGGCTCGTAGATGTAAATAAAGCTGGACGGCTCGAGAATTTTAGGTTTTGGCTAAGAAAACGAAGGAAGCAATGGTAGTTATAGACAACAGAGTTCGACTGAATCCTGAGAAGAGATAAATGCACTCGGAGTATACTTAAGTAGAAATGAAGAGGGCAAAAGTATTCATGAGATACCTTTGGCAAATCGGGTTAATAAGAATCCAAATGAAGACAATGAATGCATAAATGACAAAGGGGTTCTCGGGGGAGAATAGGAGCCCTCAACGATCAGCAAGACAGCAGATATGTAGAATCGTGGAAGATGAGCGAGATAGGAAAATAGTATTTCTCAACAGTGTTTACTGTGGAGAAGGACATGTGAGATATCGAATGTGAGGAAGTAGATGGTGACAACTTGAAAAGGTTTCATTTACAGAGGAGGAGGAGCTGGGTGTCTTAAAATGCATAAGAGTGGATAAAACCTCAAGTACATGAACAGGTGTAACATATAAATCTGTAGGACGCTAGGGAAGTGATTGCTGCGCCCCTTGCTGATATCTTTCTGTCATCAATAGTCATAGGCGAGGTGCCAAAAGACTAGTTGCTAGCGAACGTGCTGCCAATATTTAAGAAAGTTGGTAAGGAATATCCAGGAGACGATAGACGGGTGAGCCTGGCATTGGCGGTGGGTACGTTATTGGCGGGAATACTGAGGGACAGGATTTACATGTATTTGGAAATATAAGGTCGTATTAGTGACAGGCAATGTGTTTTTTTTTTTGCATGGGAAATCATGCCTCACTGATGTGATTGAGTTTTCCTTGAAGAAGTAACTAAGATGCTCGGAGCAGTGGGCCTAATCTATGTGGACTTCAATCAGGCGTTACATGGAACATAAAATATTATAGCGTGGTA
Source organism: Chiloscyllium plagiosum (assembly GCF_004010195.1). NCBI lineage: Eukaryota > Metazoa > Chordata > Chondrichthyes > Orectolobiformes > Hemiscylliidae > Chiloscyllium > Chiloscyllium plagiosum. The sequence continues at coordinate 77,439,134 of NC_057717.1, read as the reverse complement.
CAGGCCCTTCTTCTCTCAACGTTGCGCTGCCCTGTGAAACCAATCTGAAGTCCACCTAACTTATACTGTGTCATTCTTGTCCATATGTCTACCCAAAAACCTTTGAAGATGTCCATGAAGTCGGCGAGTCTACAATTGTTATATTCAGTGCGTTCCACGCCTTTAATACACTCTGGGTAAAGAAACTACCTCTGACATCGCTCCTATTTCAATCAGCCCTCAATTGAAAACTATGCCCCTTCATAATAGCAATAACCATCCGAGGAAAAAGACTCTCACTGTCCATCCGACCTAACCATCTGATCATCTTCCACGACTCAATTAAGTCAACTCTTAACCTTGTTCCCTCGAACGAAGGTTACGAGGGCGGCACGGTGGCACAGTGGTTAGCACTGCTGCCTCGCAGCGCCAGAGACTCGGGTTCATTTCCCGCCTCAGGCGACTGACTGTGTGGAGTTTGCACATTCTCCCCGTGTCTGCGTGGGTTTCCTCCGGGAGCTCCGGTTTCCTCCCACAGTCACAAAGATGTGCAGGTTAGGTGAATTGGCCATGTTAAATTGTCCGTTCTGTTAGGTAAGGAGTAAATGTAGGGGTATGGGTGGTTTGCGCTTCGGCGGGTCAGTGTGGACTTGTTGGGCCGAAGTGCCTGTTTCCACACTGTAAAGTAATCTAATCTAAAACAACCTCAAGTCCCTCAACCTCTCCTTGTAAGACCTTCCTTCCATACCAGGCAACATCCCAGTAAATCCCCGCCGAGGCCTTTCAAAAGCTTCCACATCTTTCGTCTAATGCACTAACTAGTACTGCAAGCAATACGTCAAGTGAGTTCGACAAGGTTTCCAATGGGAGACCGGATGGAAAGTTGGATCTCATGGAATACAGGGAGGACCAGCTATTTGGATACAGAACAGGCTCGAATTTAGAATACATACGGTGTGGTGTAGGGTTGCTTTTCAGACTGGAGGCCTGTGGCCAGTAGTATACCAACAGGATCGGTGCCTTTCGTCATTATTACAAAATGTTTGGATGTGAATATCGGAGGCACCGTTCGAAGATTGCAGACGACACCAAAAACATGGAAGAATGTCACCTTGGAGTACAACGGGACCTTGATTAGATGTGCCAATGGGCCGAGGAGCTGCAGATCTAGATTGATGTTGATTACATGAGGTGCTGCATTTTGGAAAGTTAAATCAGAGCAAGATTTATATACTTAATAGTAATGTACTGGGAAGTGATGTTGAACAAAGAGACCTTGGAGTGCAGGTTCATTGTTCCTTGAAAGTGGAGTCTCAGGAATATAGGATAGAGAAGAAGGAATTTAGTATGCGTTCCTTTATTGGCCAGAGCACTTAGTCACGGATTTGAGACGGCATGTTGCAGATGTACAGGACATTGTTTGGGCCAATTTTGGAATGTTGTACGCAGTTATGTTCTCCCTCCTACCGGAAGTTTGTCGGGAACCGCGAAAAGGGTTCAGAAAAAAATTCCAAGGATGATGCAAGGGTTGGAGCGTTTCAGCCATGGGAGAGGCTGAATATCTGGGGCGTTTTTCCCTGGAGAGTTGTTGGCTGAGGGTTAACCTTATAACCGTTATAATATATTGAGGGCCCAGATAGGGTAAACAGACGAAGTCTTTTGCCTGGGACGGAGGAATCCAAAACTAGAGGCCGACGGTTTGGGTTGAAAGGGGAAAAATTGAAAAGGTATGTATGGGGCAGGTTCTTCACGCAAAGGATGGTGTCTGTATGGAATGAGCTGCCAGAGCTTGTACAATTACAATTACAATTAAAAGGCATTTCGATGTGTACGTGTGTTGACAGTGATATGGGCCAAGTGTTAGCAAATGGGGCGAATCCTGATTAGGATATTTATTCGAAATGGTCCCGTCGGACCGAAGGGTTTGTTTCCATTCTATACATCTCTATGAGACTCTGTGCATTCTGTAAATCGGGAGTTGTTTTCTGTACTGGATAGCAGTTTAGTTTCTGTAACAGTACTATGAGGCAGTTTTTATCATCCGTATCTGGTTGTTACACTCTATCACAGACACGGAGTCTCATCCAAAAACCGGACTTCAGCACGACGAAAATGGCGAACGATGCCAGGAACAATTTCAGCCTCCAGACTAATCATCGATTCAGGGGTACCTGACGTGCAGGAGGTCATAAGACTCGTTGCTTTCTCTTCCTTTCTATCTTTATGAACGTTTGTTCATCGGTCAGTCTCTTAATGTCCCTTTCTTTCCTTTTCTATCAGTAAAACTCTATACATCTTCGTCTTTACGCAAATTGCTATCTTTGAGTCTTCTCTTAATTACATTTAACTGTATCTTAAAAGAACCGTTTGGGTACACATTGCGACCAATGACATCTCTTCATGAACAAAAGTATATGGTGATTGGTGCGTCAACTAGTCGGCGATTTGACCTGCACAATACGGAGCTTTGTGAATATTGCACGTGGTGTTGAATTTGAACTGCTCTCAGCCAGATACATGAAAAGAATTACATCGCACCGTGAGCTATATTTCCAGCATGAGGAAGGTGGATGGAGGCAAAGGTAGGGAGCTCAATGCGACAGTAATCAGAGTGTCCCAAATATTTCTGTGACCACAGCGTCAGCTTGTCTGGATCAGGTCGTTTGCTTATGAATGGTTGACCATGGTAGTTTCTCATCAGGCATTCAGTAACTTTCGTGTCAAAGTAAATCAATTGATTATTTATCACAGTTTGAGGATTGTTATTGCTTATTGCCTATGAGACGTAAATGTTACTTGTCAACTGTCAACCAAGCTTGATCTTATCTCACGGTGAATGGACGGAGACCTGTTCCTTGTTCAGGAGCTACAAATGGTGCTGGAAATTGTGCATGCATGAGCAAATATCTCCATTTTCAAAATAATGATGGAGGGAAGGGCAATGATGAGGCAGCTGCAGGTTTTGTGACGATAAGACATTGAAGAACTGCTGCAGAGATGTACAATGACCGAGCGGATTGACCTCCAACAGCCATGGGAGAAAATGAGGACTGAGGAAGCTGGAAATCAGAGCCAAAGAGTGTGGTGCTGGACAAGCACAACAGGTTAGGCAGCATACGAGGGTCCGGATAATCGATGTTTCGAGTGTGATCTCTTCATCAGGAATAAGGCAAATGCGCAGGGAGAGAGAGCGATACCTGTTACGGGCGTCGGACTGCGGAAGGTATCTGGGAATGAGAAAGTTAGATGAAGGTGGGGGGGAAGGTGATAGGTCGGATTAGAGGGTGGAGCAGATAGGTGGCAAGGAAGATCTACAGGTAGGACAGTTAAGGGGGAAGTGCCCAATTGGAAGTTTGGCTCTGGGATAAGGTAGGGGGAGGGAAAATGAGGAAATTGATGAAATCCACATTGATCTCGTGTGGTTTCAGGGTCGAAGGTGGAAGATAAGGCATCCTCCCTCCAGGCGTCGAGTTGTTATGGTTTGGTAATAAAGAATGTCCAGGACGTGCACATCCTTGGTGAATTTGGACGAGGAGTTAAAATGCTCAACCAAGGGCCAGTGGGGTTCTTTAGTGCGTGTGTCCCAGAGAGGTTCTCTGAAAAGTTTCGCAAATTGGTGTCCTGTCTCTGCAAAGTTGAGGAGACCACATCGAAAGAATCAGGCACAGTACATGATGTGTGTGGAAGTCCAGGTAAGTCTCGGTCGGTTGTGGAAGGATCCTTTGTGGCCTTGGACCGAGGAGAGTGGTGAGATGCGGGTGCAGCTTGTGCACTTCCTGTGGTAGTAGAGGAAGGAAATGGGTGCTGAGTGTGGCCTGGTGGTGGGCGTGGATTTGGTAACGCGGTTGCACATAGAATGGTCTCAGGGACGCTGATAGCCATGGGGAGGAAAATATTTCCCCAGTGGTGGTTTCTGTTTGTAAGTGGAGCAAGCGCCGGAGAATGATGCGATATATCCTAAGGTTGCTGTAGTGGATAGTAAGGGATGGGTGGTTACGTCCTTGCGGCAGTCGGAGGGATAGAGTTCAATGGCAGAGGAGCAAGAATTGCAGGAGATGCATTGGAGGCCACGAGGAAGTGGAAATTGCGTCTTTAAGAAGGAGATAACCAAACCGTGTTGGACTTGCTCCTCCTGGGAGCAGATGTGGAAGAGGTAGAGGAATTGCGAATAAGGGGTGGTCTTTTAACGGGAGGGGTGCGTGGGAGGAGCAGAAGCCGAGGTAGCTGTTGGAGTCTGTGGGTTTGTATTAATACCCATGTTGAGTCGGTGGCCAGAAATGGAGGTGCAGAAGTCCAGGAAGGAAAGGGAGACGTCTGAGATCATCTAGGTCATTGAAAGGTCAGGGTGGAACGTGTTAGTGAAGTTGAGGAACTGTTTAACCTCCTCGTGTGAGCACGAGTTGACGCCACTACAGACATCGCTGTGGCAGAGGAACAGATGGGAAATAGTGCCGATACAGCTGTGGAAAATGATCTGCTCTACTTAACCGCAGAAGAAGCAGGCACATCTGGATCCATGTAGGTGCCAATGGCTACCCCTTTCATCTGGAGGAAGTGGAAGGATTCGAAGAAGAAATCATTGAGGGTGAAAACCAGTTCAGCCAATCGATTGAGTATGTCAGTTGAAGGTTACTGGTTGGGTCGGCGGGAGAGGAAGAAATAGAGTGCTTGGAGGCCTCTATCATATTTAAATGATGTGTACAGGGACTGGATGTCCATGGTGACGATCAGGCGTTGGGGACCGAAGGAAAAATGTTTTGGAGTATTTGGAGGGTGTGGATGTCATCCTGAATACATGTGCGAAGTTTCTGGAGCAGTGGTGATAGGACGGTGTCAAGGTATGTGGACATGAGTTCAGTGGGGCAGGAAAAGGTCGAGACTATGTGTTAATCGGGGCAGTTAAGTTTGTGAACCTTCGGTAGTAGGTGGAACTGGGTGGTGCAGGGCTCACGGATTATGAGGTTTGAGGTTGTGGATGGGAGATACCCTGAGGTGATGAGGTTGTGGATAGTCTGGGAGATGATAATTTGGTGGTAGAAGGTGATGTTGTGGTCAATGGAGCCGTAGTTGGAGGTGTTCGTGAGTGGGCACCTGGTTTCAGCTGTGTTTCAGTTACTGCACCACCCTTGTCTGCTGGTAATGTCGGGGTTGGAGTGGAAGTCGTGGAGGGCTGCTCATTACGAAGATGAGCGGATGGACAGATTGAGGCGGTAAATGTCATGGTGGCAGTTGTAAATGAAGAGATCAAGGGAAGATGACAGGCCAGCACGCGGTATTCAAGTGGATCAAGTGTGTTGGAGACGAGAGAAGGCTCCCTCGAAGGATGAGCGGGCGTCCTGATGAGAAAACTAAACCACAGCTGGAGACCGCAGAAGAAAAGATCAACGTCGCAACGCGTGTCAAAGTCATTGATCCGGGAAAGTTGGGGGATTAACATGAGCCCTTACTGAGGACTGATCGTTTATTCTCAGAGAGTGGGAGGTCTGGGGGTTGCGGAAGCTACGGCAAGCCCTCCGCTGCCGTCGCAGGAAGTGCAAAACCTGAGCCCTGACCTCCCCCTCAACTCCGTCCAAGGCCCCAAATGATCCTTACACATCCGACAGAGATTTATCTGCATTACCACACGCGCCATCTACTGTGTCCGTTGCTCTTGATGTGGCTTCCTCTGCATTGAGGAGACAGATTTCCAAACGTGTGGAACGTATCAGAGAACATTTCTGGGATGCACGCACTAAACAAACCCAATTCTTTGTGGCTGAACATGTTAACTCCCCCTCCAACTCCACCAAGGGTATGTAAGTCCAACGCCAAACCCTACCCACACGAAGCATTGAGGAAGAACGCCTCATCTTCCAACTTGGGACCCTACAACCACACGGGATCAATGTGGACTTCACCTGTTTCTCCTTTTCCCTCCTCCACCGTATCCCAGATCCAACCTTGCAAAAAACATTGCCTCTTGAACTGTCCTACCTGTCCATCTTCCTTCCCGCATTCTGCTCCAACCTCCTCTCCAATCTATCATCCTCCCCCAAAGGTCATCGACCTGTTGCATTCTCAGCTACCTTCCTCACAGCTCCACGCCCTCCCATTTACCTATCAATCATCTTGGCCAACCTTTCATTCCTAATGAAGGTCTTGTGCCCGAAACGTCAACTATCCTGCGCCTCAGATGCTGCCTGCCTGGCTATGCTTTTCCAGCACAACACTCTTCGACTCCAGCATTCAGAAATATCCTCACCTGTAGTTATTATGAACTTGGGGGAGATGCAATCTCAGTTCAGTTTTTCGAGCGGTCCTCATTCTGATTGTGTGTTCACAACGTCTAAGTTTAAGAACGGAAGTTTTTTGTTCAGGAGTTAAAATGTAACTGTATAAATACGCACAACGAATTGATTAACACCGAATGAATACTTCTGTAAATGCAAGTCGAATAATCCTGAGATTCATGCAGTGCATGTTTAACGTGATTGTGTTGATAGCTCAGATACAACTGACCAAAGAACAAGCAACTAGTGCCAGGATCTGAGCTCCCAGCAGAGTCGCACATTTTATCATTATCTCACTAGAAGAAGAGTGGTGTTCACAAACAACTAAATTTGATTTGTGAGCTGTGTTAGTGAGCTAGACTGACACATCAAGTTATAAAGAAAATAAAGGACGTTCAGGTACAAATATGGCAATGATACTTTCACTGATGTGGCAGATCACAACCGGAGTTGAAGGTTAGAACGCTTGGTAATGGGAGTGACTTTCATGATACATTAAAAACACCTTGCTAAATTTTCTGCAGTCTGGCATGGTTATTTAAAGTAATGTTCTCCAACTCAATTATAAAACATAGTCAAAAAACTAAAAGTTCTAAATGTCATTATTTGTTGAAAGGTGTTTGTTCATATGACTATTAGCAGTTATTTTTAAATTTTGCCTTAAATCTGTTTGATGAACAATCCTCTCAAGGAGGAGACACATCACAAAGCGAGGAACAGATATCTCTGGGAAATTATCTATGTATAAATTATGAATTGCAGGTTACAAAAATGTGCATCCAAATTGAACCACCTGTAAATGTGATATTGTGTCAATATTTCCAACTCAATATCCATTATTATTACTGTACTGAGTATAGATTAGTGTAGCCATTTCCCAAGGCTTGTCCTAACGTTGGTGGAAGATTAATCAGTTACAAAAATATTATTTACGTCAACAGATTATGTCTATTTTATTGAATTATTATTGTTGCTCTGCCGTTTTCATTCTATGAAATATTTCACATCTGTTTATGTTCCATAGGATATTTTATTTTGTATATACGATCAGTTGCCACGATATTCCCACTTGTAATACATTGCATATTTAAAGCTCCATTGACAGCTCCAACAGTGGACAGAACAGGAAACAGGAATGTACGATGAATGATTCATATCATCTTTCCCTCGATTCCATTGCAGTCAGATGTACAATTTAATGCAGTTCCTATAAACTGTTAAATTCCATAATACAGATACTCTTCCTTACACAAGCCCTCCAGTTAGTAATCCCCACTTAACTTCATTTGACTTTGAGAGATGCTCCCAGTAAAATTTGGATGCTGGGTTAATTTTTAATCCCTTTGACTGGGAAACCAGGTTCGATAAAATTCGAATAGAAAGATGATCACCGATTCACTTTTCCACTGAAATTGGGTGTAGAACAATACAGCTCTAATGTGAAAAATATTCCCAATTATATTTGCAATTGAAGGACGTCTCCTGTTATTGCTCCACACTTACTACAATGCTACACTTACAAATACTTGCAGCAAGGCAAGAATACCGGGTCAGAGATTCGTATTTGAGAGTTACCCCCAGTTAGTACAATTCTACAGTGACACATCCTCCCAGTTGCCATCGAACTCAGCAACCTGAGGGTCCAGCCTGAGGTTTGTGATCCCCATTCCGTACAAGTCCACAGTCAGTAATGCCTTAACTCAGAATAATTTCGGATATCTAGATCATCAGAATGCAATATTCCAATGGATCATTGGGTAATGCAGAGTGTCTGTGAGTTACAAACAAGACATTTTTTTTTCTCTCAGTTGAGGAGTCACACCACACTGTTAATTTCGAAATGTTAACTGCGGAGAATGATATCACACGTTACGAATTTGTACTGACGCACTCTAGTGCCTTGTGAAGACTATGTATATATACGTCATTCACAGAAACGGATCAGCATTTAGACAAACCCCAAAAATGATTGGGATGTTCTGGGATAGTAAAGACTGAACTTCAATATAAGAATAAAATATTTCAAGACAGCTTATTACAGAATGCTATTGCTTGAGAAAAATCAGTCTTCTCCATTGCGTTAACCTCTGGCATTATGACAGAACACATGCCCTTACACAATCATATTAAACTCAACATCTTCGTACTGTGCAGTTTTTGACAAACAGCACAATTTTCACGTTAATTTGACAATCAAATGCTTCAATAGTGCACATCGTAGTTGGAACGCAGTGTTCAGCACCCCTCCCAGTGATCTGTCCTCAAATATATCATGTCCTCATGCACCCACTGGCTGACAAAAAAACACACAGGATAGTCCAAGCCATCCCTGCTGAGCTTCACTTGTCATTCCAGACCGATCGGCACAACCTACCTACTGGCTACATTGTATCTGTGCTCACTATTTAGAACAAGCTGCTGGAAGAATATCCACCAACAAAATCGGTTTACATCAAGGAATTGGGAAACACCAAGTGTCACGAAGAGACGGGTTGTTGCAAAACACATCAGACTGAAAGCAGGTTTTGTACTACCACATGGGGAGTGTGGTCTTGCTAAACACTTTCATGATCATCTATGGCTTATGGTCAGCTAAACGCCATAAATGTCGTCTCCGTGCAAACCCATTCAGCACAATATAGAGAATCACACAATGCTGCACATTACTAAGGAGCCACCTCATTGACAAACTATTCACTCTAAACTCAGCAAGTCAGGACACGATCGTCTGGCTTCAGTATTCCCTTGGTAAATAGAAATAAGATAATTTCGTTCACAGAATAGACGTAAGTATGATTTAACGAAGAAAGTTGTCCAACATAAGTTCTTCCAAGACTTACCAGGAACGCCAATAATGGCAAGAATTGTGTAGTACACTTTAGCGACTATTTGCCTTGGAAGATGCATTCTGCTGTTTGTCAAACGAGTTCTCCCTTCCTGCTTCTGGCATTCTTATCAGAATTCAAGAATTCTCTTGGAGCTCACACAGTTCCAGGCATATCATTTTATATTGTGTGGTATCTCCACTGGGAAACTTTGACTGCATCTTCATTTTTAAACGTCATTTTGAACAAACAGATTACGACAACGGCTTTGTTTTAATGACATGATATCATTGAGATTCAAGTCATGAAAACGCCAATGACCGAACTAATCTCATCCGAGTAGATCTGAAATGTTAATTGCAATTTATCTTAAAATAACAAGATGTGCACTATTTGCCACGTTGCCAATCCTACCGATATCAATACATCTTTTTCATAATCTTATCAGTGATGGTCTTCATTTTGCTGAGGCGATTCAGTCATTCAGTACCTCATTGTACAGAGCTCCTTGAGAGCTGTTCTCCTACACGACTTCTTTCCTTTGTCGTTCAGTTTTGCAACGCATTTGGGAAATTCTACCTGTGAATGTGAATGTGAACAGAATCTGAAGCTGACACTGATGAGACCAATAGTTCCAACTTCCACGAAGTAATATTTTCTGTAATTAAGGACACAGTAAACATAAACTATTTCAGAACTTGAACTTCAGAATTCCATAACGACAGAACCATTTACAACAAAAGAGGTCCTTTGGCCCTTCGTGTTTGTTCAACTAATTTGACATTCAATCTACATCCAAAACGTAGTCGATAGATGTGAATGTCGTGAGATTTCAAGTGCTCATCCAAAACATTTGTTTAAAGTTTGTAAGGTTTTCGACATTAACTAAACTTCAATGCATTGCTTTGCAGGGCGCTACCATCCTCCAGGTGAGAAGATTTTTTCTCATATCTCATCTAAACCTCCTGCTTTTCAGCTAAAAATGATGCCACATCTTTATTGGCCCTTCGACTAAGGGCGACAACAATTTTGTATTCACCCTGTCCACGGTACGCATAGTCTGGAGGTGGATAGGGGTCTGGAAGTGTGCACAAGGAATCGGTTAGCGAACCCACCGACTACGGACTATGGGATCTTTCTTCTCAACAGCCAACCTGTGGGTAGCCACTCCGACATCACATGAGCCATTTCAGCAGGGCCTGCGCTCCGTTTGCTATTGGTCGAAACGTGGATAGGGTGTACCATCCCTCCTTTCCCCAGCCCAAAAAAACTCCACACCACGTCTCATTCCTTTACCCCAAAATGCGATATCGATGTGACTAATGTCTCCGGGACAGGACGGAGACATGGGAACATAGTTTAAATGGGAGTGAGGGAGGAGAGGGCATTTCTGTAATAAAATAGAGGGCATGGAGAGAGAGAGACAGAGAAACACAAACGATACCCGAGAACTGGAGAAATTTACAGGATAGAATAATCATACAACATTAAAACACAGTGCAAGTCCTTCGGCCCTCGATGTTGCGCTGACCTGTGGAAACGATCTGAAGGACATCTAACTTATGCTATTCAATTTTCGTCGAAGTGCCTATCCAATTACTGTATAATTCCCGTTATATTTGGTGCATCTACGAATGTGGCTGGCTTTGCATTCCACATCCCTACTAATTTTTGACTAAAGAAATTCCATCTAACACCTGTCCTATATCTATCACGTCACAGTTTAAAGCTATGCCCCCTCGTGCTAATCATCACCTTACGATGAAAAAGATTCTCACTGTCCACTCGACCTAACCCTGTGATGATCTGATATGACTCAATTATGTCACTTCTCAACCTTCTACTCGCGAAAGAAAACACTTCAAGTCACTCACCTTTTCTACATAATAAGACCTTTCTATACCAGTCAACATCCTCAGAAACCTCCTCTTATCTCTTTTCAAAGATTCCACGTCCTTCCTATAATGCAGTGACGAGAACTGTTCGCAATAGCCAAGTGCGGCTGCACAAGAGATTTGTACAGCTGGGCATGACCTCATGGTTTCGAAACTCAGTCTCTATACTAATGAAAGCTAACGCACCGTTTGACTTCTTAACAAACCTCTCAAATTGGGTGGCAACTTTTAGGAATCAATGTGCATGGAAACCGAGATCTCTCTGCTCATCCACACTACCAAGGTTCTTACATTTAGGCCGGTACTCTGCATTCCATTTACTTTGTCCAAAGTAAACAACCTCAAACATTCTGCATTGAGCTCCATTTGCGATCTCTTCACCCAACTCCACAGCTTATCCATGTCACCCTTTAACATAAAACATACGTCAGCACGATCCACAACTTGACCTACGTTCGTGTCATTCGCAAATTTATTAACCCATCCTTCTGCACCCTCAGCCAGGACATTAACAAATGAGAAAATGTGGTGGACCAAAACTGATCCCTGCTCTCCACCACGAGTAACACGAACTTCAGTATGAACATTTCCCATCAACCACCACAATCTGTCTTCTTTCAGCCAGCCAATTTCTGATGCAAACCTGTATATCACCCTCAATCAGATTCCTCCGTATGTTTTGCAATAGCCTACAATTCTGAAACTTATCAAACAGCTGATTGAAATCCATATACTTCACATCAATTGCTTTACCCTCTCAAAGAACACCATAAGATTTGTATGGCATGCCTTACCCTTAACAATAACGTGTTGAATATCTCTAATCAAATTATTCCTGTCAGCATGATTATAAATCCTATTCTCTTCTAATCTTTTCCAAAAGTTTACCCCAAAAAGGCAGTTGCAAGGGTGTATTAATGCCAGTGTTGCCTCTACTCCCCTTCTTGAACAAGAGGACAACGTCTGCTATCCTCTAGTCTTCTGGCACTATCCCTGTAGACAATGATAACATTACGTTAAACGCCACAGACTCTGCAATCTCCTCCCTGGCTCCCCAGAGAATCCTCAGATAAATCCCATTCGGGCATATCTATTTTGAGACTTTCCAGAATTGCTAACATATCCTCCTTGTGAGCCTCAATCCCAACTAGTAAAGCAGTATCTATCTCAGTATTCTCCTCGCCAATATTGTCTTCTTCTAGTGTGAATACATGCGGAAAATACTGACTTACCGCTTCCCCTATCTGCTCAGACTCTCCTTACAAGTTCCCACGGCAACCATTGATTGGCCCTAATTTTCTCTAGACCTTTTTTTATTTCTGATATACCAATATAAAACCTGAGCTTTTTCCTTGATCCTGTCTGCCAACGACGCCTCATGTTCCCTCCTGGTTCTTCTTAGCTCTCCCTTCACGTCTTTACTGTCTCAAGCGCCACAATTGTGCCTTCACACCTCATCCTAACATAAGAATTCTTCTTTATCTTGACAAGTGGTTTATCTTCTTTCGTAAGCTACCGTTCCCGCGCTCGACAGCTTCCTCCCTGCCTGACAGATACATACTTATCAAGGACAGGCAATAGCTGTTATTGATTGAGTTCCACATTTCTATCATGTATATCTCCTGCTGGTTGCTCCCCCATCCTATACATCCTTAATCCTGCTTAATGGCATCGAATTTCCCTTCCCTCAGTTGTAACTCTTGCTCTACGTTAGATGCTTATTACATTCCATCACTAAAATAAACGTAACCGAATTGTGGTCACTATCACCACAGTGCCCACCAACCTCTAAATCTAACACTTGGATGGGGTCAGTACTCATTACAAAATCAAATGTGTCCTCGCCCCTTGTTGTTCTCTCTGCGTACTGTGTCACGAAGCCCTTGTACACACATTGGACATTGGACATTGAACATGAACGATAGCATTCCGAGTCATTATTTGGAAGGTTACAGTCTCCCATAACAAAGCCGGTGCAAGTTGCGCTCCTTTCAACAATCATCTTTGCTATCCTTTCCTCTACATCTCTGGAACTATTCGGAGGCCTAAAGAAAATTTCCAACAGAGTGACCCCTCATTTCCTGTTTCTAACCTCAGCCCATGCTCTCTCAGTGGACGAGTCCCAAAACATCCGTTCTGGTGCTGTAATACTGTCATTTACAACAATGCCACGCTTTTTTTTTAAAGATCTTCTTTGTTTTTCCTGAAACAATTAAATCCTGGAACATGCAACAACCTGCCCTGTCCGTGCTCTACCCATGTCTCTGCAATGGCCAAATCATCGAAATCCCAGGAAATATCACATGATGCAAATTCAGTCAGCTTATTCCAAATGCTCCTGGTGTTGAAGTAGACACACTTCAAACCAGTGTCTTGCGTGTGGGTGCTCCACTGTGAACTTGAAACGTTGTTTCTGACTTGACTACTCTCAACTTCTTGTTGACATATCCTTAGCGAACACGGTTAAGGGATACCCCAAAGCCTTTTATTCATATGAAGGGAACAAAAAGATAACTAGGGAAAGGTTAGCCCATTCAACGTCAAAGGATGAAAGATATGTGTGGAGCCAGAGAAAATGGGTGACATTCTTCTGAGAACATCGAATCGGTATTCCACGAGAAGAGGTTCCTTCTAGATGTTTAGTTGAGGGATGGATCTTTGATTAATCTCAGTCAAGTCGGCGTAAGGAGTGCAGAAGTCTTGGGTATACTAAAAGGCATTAAGGTGGACAAGTCCCCAGGCCCGGATGGGAACTATCCCTGGTTGCTGAGCGAAGCGGGTGAGGAAATAGCTGGGGCTTTAACAGGCATCTTTGCAGCATCCTTGAACACGGGGGAGCTTCCAGAGTAATGGAAAGTTGCTTACGTTTTCTCCTTGTTTAAGAAGTTTTGCAGGGATAATCCCGGTAATTACAGACCTGTGAACCTGGCGTCAGCGTTCGGGAAGCAGCTGAAGAAGATAGTCAGGGATAGGATATGTACCCATTTGAACGAAAATTAGCTTATCAGTGTTAGTCAGTATGGTTTTGTTCCGAGGAAGGTCATGTCTTACACAGCTAATAGAACTCTTCGAAGAGGTGACAAAGTCGATTGATGAGGAAGGTATGGAGATGGCAGAAACGTGAACTTTCATAAAGTGTTTGATAAAATTTCACATGGTAGCCTAATGGAAAAGGTGAAGTCGCATGGGGTCCCTGGTTTTCTAGCTAGATACGTTGAGAACGAGTTGGGGAACAAGTGACAGAGAGGAGAGGGAAGGGAGTTTCTCAAAACCGAGAAGTGTGATCGGTGGTGTTCCACAGGCATTCGTGCTGACACCACTGTTGATGCACATAAATGCATTGAAGAATGGTGTAGAATGCCTCATTAGCAAGTTTTCAGATTTGAGTAAGATGGATGGATCAGCAAATAGTGAAGGGGGCAATCAGAAAATGCAGCAGAATATAAATAGATTGGAGAGTTGAGTAGAGAAATTGCAGAAGGAGTTCAATCTGGAAAATGAGATGTGATCCATTTTGGATGATCAAATTTAAGAGCGAACTACACAGTAAATGGGATAGTCCTTTGGAAAAAATCATGTACAGTGAGACCTCAGTGTTCAGGTCCATTGTTCCCTGAAGGGGTCAGCGCAGGTCGAAAGAGTGATCAAGAAGGCAACGGCACTCTTTCCTTAATCGAATTGGATGTTGGGTACAAAAGTTGGCAAATCACGTTAGAGCTGCATAAGACTGGTTATGCCACTTTTGGGCTATCGCATTCTTTGCTGCTTGCCAAATTACCAAAAGAATATGAATGATTTGGAGAGGGTAGAGAGGCTGTTCACCAGGATGGTGCCTGGTATGGATAGTGGTAGCCACGAGGAGAAGCTGAGTAGATTAGGATTATTTTGATTGGAAAGACGAAGGTTGAGGGGGAATCTGATTGAGGCTTACAAAATCATGAGCGGTAAAGATAGGGTGGATAACAAGGAATGTCTTCCCAGAGTGAAGGACTCAATTACTCGGGAATAAGAGTTCAAATTGAGAGGGGGAATGGTGAGGGGAGGTATGCGTGCAAAGATCTTCAAGCAGATGATAGTGTGTTCCTGGAACGCGTTGCCAGCGGAGGTGGTAGAGCTGGGCGGATAGCGTCATTTAAGATGTTTCTAGACAGATACATGAATGGGCAGCGTAGAAAGGCATACAGATTTCTAGAAAATAGGTGACAGTTTTAGATAGAGGACCTGCATCAGCGCAGACTTGGAGGGCCGAAGAGACTGTTGCTCCGCTGTAAATTTCTCTGTTCTTTTCTTTGTTTTTGTTTTGTTCTTCGATTGTTCCAAACAGCGTATCGCATTAGCTCTTCTCAACAAGCAAGTTAATGACTGCACCAATCCAGTTTACACGCACAAAATCTTAAGTCCAGTATCTCCCATTAGACGTAATTGGACAACATTTTAAATAAGTACTAATTCAGTCATAGAACATAGAGCATAGAAAAGTAAAGCACAGAACAGGCACTGAGACCCACAATGAAGTGGCGAGTCATAATCCTAATGCAAAATAGAGTAACTTAACCCATGCACCCCTCAACACACTGCAATCCATGTGCATGTCCAGCACTCCCTTAAATGTTCCCAATGACTTTGCTTCCACCACATCAGCTGGCAACGCATTCCATTCATTCACAACTCTCTGCGTAAAGAACCTACTTCTGATATCTCCTTTTTACCTTTCTCCTAATATCTTCAAACTATGACTTCTTGTGACAGTCAATCCTGCCCTGGGGAAAAGTCTCTGGCTATTGATTCTATATATTCCTCGCATTATTTTTTACACATCGATCAGGACTCCTCTCTTCCTCCTTCTCTCCAGAGAGTTATGTCCGAGCTTATTCAACCTTTCTTCATTAGGGAAACCCTCCAATTCAGGCAGCATCCTGCTAAACCTTCTTTGTACCCTCTCCAAAGCCTCTGGCCAGCAATGGAAATTGCTGGCTGTTCAAAGTTTGTGAGAATATTTGTAGCTCGGGTGTTCGTAGTTGTGGTTCTGTTCGCCGAACTGGGAATTTGCAGACGTTTCGTCCCCTGTCTAGGTGACATCCTCAGTGCTTGGGAGCCTCCTGTGAAGCGCTCCTGTGATGTTTCCTCCGGCATTTACAGTGGTTGGTCTCTGCCGCTTCCGGTTGTCAGTTCCGCTGCAGTGGCCGGTATATTGGGTCCAGGTCGATGTGTTTGTTGATAGTATCTGTCGATGAATGCCATACCTCTAGGAATTCCCAGGCTGTTCTCTATTTGGCTTGTCCTATAATAGTAGTGTTGTCCCAGTCGAAATCATGTCGCGTGTCACCTGCGTGTGTGGCTACTAAGGATAGCTGGTCGTGTCGTTTCGTGGCTAGTTGTTGTTCATAGATACGGCTTTTTAGCTGTCTTCCTTTTGTTCTACGTCGTGTGTTGTGCAGTCCTTGCATGGGATTTTCTCCACGACGTTGGTTTTGCTTATGCTGGGTATCGGGTCCTTCGTTCTGGTGAGTTGTTGTCCGAGAGTGGCTGTTGTTTTTGTGTGCTGTTATGTGTCCTAGTGATCGTAGTAGTCTGGCTGTCAGTTCAGACATGTTCTTGATGTATGGTAACGTGGCTAGACCTTTGGGTTGTGGCATGTCCTCATTCCGTTTTCTTTCTCTTAGGCATCTGTTGATGAAATTACGGGGTTATCCGTTTATGGCGAATATATTGTAGAGGTGTTCTTCCTCCCCTTTTTGCAGTTCTGGTGTACTGCAGTGTGTTTTGGCCCTTTTGAACAGTATCTTGATGCAACTTCTTTTGTGTGTTTTGTGGTGGTTGCTTTCGTAGTTCAGGACTTGGTCTGTGTGTTTTGGTTTCCTGTATACCTTTGTGGTGAAATCTCCACCACATCTAGGAATGGGAGTTGGTTGTCCTTTTTTCCTCTCGAGTGAATCTGATTCCTGTGAATGTGGCGTTGATGATCCGGTGTGTGTTTTCTATTTCTGTGTTTTTAATGATTACAAAGGTGTCATTCTGACCCAGAGTTTGGGTTGAATTTGCGGTAAGACTGTTTGTTCTAATCTTTGCATTACCGCTTCTGCTATGAATCAAGAGATGGGTGAGCCCATGGGTAGCCGTTGATTTCTTCATATATTTGCTTGTTGACTGTGAAGTGTGTTGTGAGGCACAGGTCCAGTAGTTTGAGTATGCAGTCTTTGTTGATAGGTTCCCCGTCTTGTTGTCTATTCTGTATGTCCAGCAGGTTGACTATTGTTTCTCTGGCTAGGGTTTTGTCGATAGAGGTGAATAGTGCCGTTACATCGAATGAGAACATAGTTTCTTCCTTGTCTATATATATATTCCTGATGATGTCCAAAATGTCCTGTGTTGACTGTCCAGAGTGTCTGGATCCGCTGATCAGGTGTTTCAGTTTCTGTAGTAGTTCTTTAGCCAGTTTGTGTGATGGTGTCCCTGGTAGCGATACGATGGGTCTGAGTGGGATGTCTGGTTTGTGAACTTTAGGTAGTCCATAGAATCTGGGGGTAGTGTTGCTTTCATTATCTGTCCTTTTTTTTGCAGGTTCCTCAGTGTGTTGTTTATCCGACTAGTGAGCTGTGGGGTGGGGTCAAACATTCTCTTTTGGTAGCTGCGGCTGGCTGGCTGGCCCGGCATTTATTGCTCATCCGTAGTAGCTGTTTGAATGTATTTGTGGCCTGCTGTCTTGAACTGTTGTTGTCCATAAGCTTTTTAGCCAATTACAATATCGTTATGGTGAACTTTGAAGCAGAGATACGTGAGGAATGGTCATACATTTACAAATAAGGATGGTGACACTCTTGGAAGGATTTTTCAGTGTGTGGTAAACTCATGTCCTTCGAGATGATTGTGGGTTTGGAATATTATGTCGCAGGAATGTTGGTTAATTTCCGCAATGCATCTCGTGGATAGTACATGTTGCTGCTACTGAGAGACAGTGATAAAAATAAAATTGATGTGGTAATAATCAAATAGACTGCTGTATCCTGGATGGCGTCTGGCTTTTGAGAGTTTCACTCATCTCGGTAAATGGCAAGCAATCCACCCTACTCCTGACTGGTGCCTTGAGAATGTTGGAAAGTCAGGGTGTGAGATATTCGCTGCAATGTTCCAGACTTTGACATGGCCTAATACCACTGTGTGTTTACAGTTTCTGATAAATGACAATCCCAAGAGGTTGATAGTTGAGGATTCAGCAACAGTAATCCCACTGAATATCAAAAGGACAATGGTTGAATACATTATTGTTGGAGATGACCATTGTCTAGCATATGTGTCCCAGTTCAGATCTGACCATTTTTGCCCATCTAAATTTTGCACTTGTCAAGATTTGAACCATTTCCCGTGCTGTTGTCTTTTTGTCATTTCTTGTAGTATTCCTGAATCTCAGTCATAATCAAATCGCAATTGACACATTGTCTGGTCAACATTTTGAGGATTTTGACAGGGGAATGGCGAAGGAATTGCCCGAATTCCAGAGGGGTGTTCACACATCGAGCTCGAGTGACTCAAGACATAGTGAGTTTAACCTAAGGATCATCACGACTCTCGACATCTCACTCAAGTCGTCCAGCCAAATGCCTTAACTAATTCTGACTTATAATATTTTGATTGAGGGAATGGTGGTTAAGCAGTCACGCAAGATTGTTCAGCCCAGAACACAATCTTGAGGAATTCCTGAAATGTTGTCATTGAGCATAGATGGCGGATATCCCACAACCACGCAAATGTCTGTGAGTCTGTAGTCAAGTGTAGACCAGCCGACGTAAGTATATGAGTTTTCTTTCGCTAATGAGCATTAGTGGACCAGATAGATTTTTAAAAGAATTAACAATAGTTTGATGGTCATCATGAGAGTCACAATTCCATATAAATATTAAACTGACGTTCTGGCATGATATTATTTCAAACATGTCCATAATAATACTTTGGAAGCATCTGAATATGAGAAAATTCGATGGCTGAATTTTGCAAGCATAGACAGGGACTATCAGAACATTAAGGTATCGATGGCGTGAAATGTATTAAGTGCATTCGGAGAAGGTTCATCAAGCAGTCGATAGAGCGTTGTATACGGGAAGGAATAAAGCTACAGCTACTCTTGGGACATAGGGCAAAACAGGTGACGGAGATGACAGTGGGGGAGCACTTTGGGAAAAGTGAACAAAGTTCTATTAATTTTAATATAGTTATGAAGAGGTACAAAATTGGTCCATATGTTGAAGTTCTAAATTGGGGAATGGAGAATTTTGATGGAATTAGACAGGAGCTTGCAGGGGTTTACTGGAATAGCTTGTTTCCAGCAACGGAACCGAGAGCAAGTGGGAGTTGTATACAAGTGAGATAGCTAGAGTTCAAGCTATGTATGTTAATGTGAGGGGGAGGGGCATGGTTGACAGGAACAGGGAACGCGGGATGACAAGAGATATTGACGGTAAAGCCAGAAAAAAAAGTAGGGATGCCTAAGTACAGGCAGCTGGTATCAAGCCAACCACAGGAGGGATATGGGATTACAGGTGTTTACTGAAGAAGGAAATCGGGGGTCACGAGACACCTTTGCCTGAGAAGACTAGAGTAAACACTACTTAAGTATATTAACTAAAAAGTAATAACTAAAGAAATGAAAGGAACCCCCAAGGGCCAAACTGGACCTGTATGTTTCGAACTGCAGGGCATTGGCGATATCCTCAATGCATATTTCTGTGTATCCTGTGGCGAAATTCATGAAGACTTCGAAATTTGGGGGCAGTCATTACCACAGAAGAGGAGGTATTGGATTTATTAAAATGTACGGAGGTGGATAAAACTCCTGGTCGTGACCAGATATATCCAAAAACACTGCAAGTGACGAGAGAAGAAATTGCGGGGGCCGCAGCTGATGTTTTTGTGTCATTGTAAGGATGAGATTCAGGAAGACTGAAGGGTCGCGAATGTTGGTTCACTTATTCAAGAACAGCTGCACAGAAAATCCTGGGAATGATGGACCAGTAAGCTTACCCTCTATGGTGGGTAAGTTATTTGAAAAGATACTGTGAATAATGATACACATGCATTTGTAAAGGTAGTTTTTATATGAGTAGTCAGCGAGACTTTGTGCATGGGAGATCGTGCCTTAAACATTTGTTGCAGTTTTTTGATAATGTGACCAGAAAGGTTGACCAGGGCAGGACGATAGACAGAGTCCATATCGATTTCAGTAAAACAGATGATAATGTTGCGTGTGGTCGGTTGCTCTGGATGGTTAGATCGCATAGAATCCAGGGGTGCAAGCAAATTGCATACAAAATTGGCTTGATGGATGGCAGGAAGTAGATAGTATTACTGCAAAGATGCTTGAGAGATTGGAGGCCTGTTATTTTTGGTATTCCCTGTCGATCAGTGCTGGGCCCGTAACTGTCTGTTATCCATATCAATGATTTCGATAAGAATGTCCAAAGCATATTTAATAAGTGTGCAGATTACACTAAAATGAGGCGAGATTGTGGACAGTCAGGAATTACAGCAGGAATTTGATCACGTTCCTGGAGAAGTGATCCGAGAAAGGCAATTGGAGTTTAATATACATAAGCGTGAGGTCTTGTATTTTGGAAAGTCAAAGCAAGGTCAGAGTTTCACAAGGAATGGGAGGGTCTTATGGAGAGTAATGGAACAGAATGTCCTTTAGAGTTCAGGTGCATTCTTCTCTGGAAGTGGATTCACAGGTAGAAAAGGCATTCAAGTAATTTTTTGGCACATTATCCTTCATCAGTTAGGGCGTTGGTTATAATGGTTGGGAAGTAATTTTGCAGTTGTACACGACATTGTTGAGTCTGCACTTGTAATATCGTGTTCATTGTAATACCGTGTTCATTTTTGATAACATTATTATAGGAAGGATGTTATTAAGCTGGAAAGAAGGCAGAAAAATGTGCAAGTATGTTGCCAGGACTCAACGGTCTGAGTTATTCCTGATGAAGGACTTTTCCCCGAAACGTCAACTTCATTAGATTAGATTACTTACAGTGTGGAAACAGGCCCTTCGGCCTGCCACACCGACCCGCCGAACCACAGCCCACCCAGAACCATTCCCCTACATTTACCTCTGCACCTAACAATACGGGCAATTTAACATGGCCAATTCACCTGACCTGCAAATTTTTGGACTGTGGGAGGAAACCCACGCAGACACGGGGAGAATGTGCAAACTCCACACCGTCAGTCGCCTGAGGCGGGAATTGAACCCGGGTCTCTGGCGCTGTGAGGTAGCAGTGCTAACCACTGTGCCACCGTGCCGCCCGCTGCCTGACCTGCTGCAGTTTTCCAGCACTACACTAATCTTGACTCTAATCCTCAGCATCTGCAGTAACCACGTTCGCTGAGTTATGGAGAGGGTTCGGACAAGCTCGAGCATTTTTCTTTTGAGTGTCGAGACTGAGGGCTACCTCATAGAGGTCTACAAGATCACGAGAAACATGGATATGCTCAAAGCACTCAGTCTTTTTCCAAAGGTGTTGGGATCACAGAGTAGAGAGCAATTTAAGGGGAAAGCTTAAAAGGGAACCTGAGGGGAAACTTTTTTTACAGAAAGGGTGGTATATACTGAGTTGCCAATGGAAATGGTTGAAGCTGGTACATTAAAAACATTGAAAAGATATTTTGATAATTGCATGGGCAGGAAAGATTTAGAAGGATATGGGTCAAGTGGAGGGTAATGAGACTATCGCGAATGGATATGTTGGTCGGCGTGAACCATTTTGGACCAAAGCGCCTGTCTCCATGCTGTAGGGCACTATGAATCTATAGCTCTAAACACTGAACCATTAGTGAGGAGTAGGGTATTGGAAGATCAGAACCTATCAAGAAATCTTAAAAACAAAGGAAAATTTTCAATTATTGTGAAATGGACCAGGCCAGACCTCCGCAAAATATTCAATAAATTAACAGAGACCTTAATTGCATTCGTTGCATTAAGCAGGTATATTTTGGATACTGCAGGGGAGATGCAGCTGGCCAACTAACTTTATTTAACTGATTACTGAATGAAACACAAACTAAAGAGAACATAGTACCGAATAAATTAACTTATCCTCAAACACAACAGACTATACCAAGTTAACGAAGCTGTTCGAAATATTGCAACAATGCCTGAAACATCCCTTGTCACAAACGGTAAAATCAAACCCAGGTTCTTCAAAGAGAGCAGTCAGAAAGAGAAAGAAGGATGATCACCCTGCTTCTTTGTGGTCGAGCAGCTTTTACAACAGTACTTCTAAAAACAAAACCAAAGTAGAGTAAATGCTGAGCTGGGGGAACTGACCGGGTGTTTGGGCAAGTGCTTGTTTTTCAAAACTTCAAAGCCTTTGCCTGAGGTCGTACGTAAACTCAAATGAGGCTTGAAATCCTTCAACTTAATCTATTTGGGGTCTGTGAGTTTTGCGATCTCACTGAAAAAAACAACCAAGGATAACCTAACCTTGTTTAAGGAGTAGCTTCATCGCACCCCCCCTCCCCCCCCCCCCCCCATCGCTTACAAAAGTGGACCATCAATGTCAAAAGATAGCTTCACTTTAAAACCCCTGAATCTTAAATAGTTAGTGCACGACGCACACACATGTATACAATACATTGACGGTGAACATCCAAACATGTACCACTACATTTTGTTTCATTCTGTTTTAGTACTGCCATTACTTCGTTTCTCATTAAGGCCTCCACAATGCATTGGCAATCACATTGTCTCATCCTTTTGCATCTACCATTTTCAAACTGCTTGGCAGTAAATAACAAGCTCCATTGGAACAGTCTGGCATGATTGTTCTTAAATTTCTCCACAAAGTTCAGTGGGTTATGAAGGGCCTGAAGAAGGGCCTGTGCCCGAAACGTCGAATCTCCTGTTCCCTGGATGCTGCCTGACCTGCTGTGCTGTTCCAGCAATAAAGTTTCAACTTTGATCTCCAGCATCTGCAGACCTCACTTTCTCCTCAGTGGGTTATGGTCAGTGCATATGAATGCCTCAGATGCATTCCTGGTAACAGAAACACTGAAATGTTGTGGTGCCAAAATCGAGCTCAAAGTCTCCTTCTCAACCATTGAATATTATCACTGATGAATGTTCAATTTCCTGGAGAATTACCCCATCAGTCGTTTTCCTGCACGAGCAAAACACCGACACCCACATTATTTGCACCAATAACCACCTTGAATTACTATGTGTAATTAGGTGTGACTTATAACAGGACAATGGTTCACACAGGTTACAGACTGTCCAATGCATTCTCACAGTTCACTGTCAACTATAAAGTGTTGCCTTTCTTTTGCAATTCATTGAGTGAAGCACCCACACTTCTAACATTTCGTACAAGTTTTTGAAAGAATCCACTCAATCCCAGGAAGGTGAGAACTTCTCTTTCTGTCCATGATAAGGGACGCTCCCCAATTACTTTTATTTTCGCAGACTGTGGGGCCATTTTTCCATGTCCAATATCATGTCCCAGGAAGATTTCTTGACTTTTACAAATTCACTTTTAGATAGGATCATCACCAAACCTGCCTTCCGAAGTCAATCGAACACGTCTGATAAATGTTGCAAATATTCCTTCCATGTGTGATGAAGATGTCAGTTTAATGTCGAGGCATTGAAGGACTTGGTAAGTACACCGTGTGCTGGGGAATTTACAGAGTGAAATTTGATTAAGAACAAACAGCACTCGCTGATTGCTGAGGGGAAAAAAAACAAATTCGCATTCAGCCTATCAATATAAATTATACCCCGAAAAATATCAAACTCCCATCCAATTTGAATTGAGTATGTTGACAATCCTAAAAGACAATAACACAATCCAATGTCTTGGGCGGGTAAGACCATGGAAAATTAAACAGTTGAGAAGAGAACTGTCAAGCCCAGCATGTAAACAGACTGCTTAAAAATAGTTCTCTTAAAATTACCTTTTCTATCAGTAATCTGTGACGCAGAAATTCCTAAACAAGAAGAAAAGTACACACGAATATCCAAATAAATGAACCAAAGCTGTCTGAATTTGAGAGTTGAAGTGTGGTTTAATCAAACTTAATTGGGCGTTTTATCGGACGAGTATTAAAGATGGGAAGGTAACAGGTATGTTCGAATAAGGAGAAGCAAACCGTTGTTCAGTAAATTGGATTAGATTACCTTCAGTTTGGAAAAACGCCCATCCGCCACACCAGTTCATCCCGATCCTCTGAAGAGTTATCCACTCAGAACCATTTCGCCCTGACTAATGCACCTAACACTATGGACAATTTAACATGTTTGGACTGTGGGACAACACCGGAGCACCCGAAGGAAACCGACGCAGACACGGGGAGAATTTGCAAACTGAACACAGGTTATCACTCAAGGATGGAATCTCACGTCGGACGCTGGTGCTGTGAGGCAGCAGCTCTAACCACTGAACCACCGTGCCTCCCCATTAGATCATTAGTTAACTGTTAGTTCATTATTCTCTTCTATACTTCAAGAAATAAGATATTAATTTTTGCTTTAACTATTCCTTGGCCACTCGATTTTTTACAGATTACTGCGTGGGATAAATCTTTTCTGTGTTGCTAGTTTT
Source organism: Chiloscyllium plagiosum (assembly GCF_004010195.1). Lineage (NCBI taxonomy): Eukaryota > Metazoa > Chordata > Chondrichthyes > Orectolobiformes > Hemiscylliidae > Chiloscyllium > Chiloscyllium plagiosum. Next base: position 77,414,577 of record NC_057717.1, on the reverse strand, counting down.
AAATTAAGCAGGAGATATTACGGAGTGTAGTAACAGTTTGTGGGCCGGGGGCCGTGATTGGAACTGGGGGTTTAGACAGACTTGAATAGATTTGGAGTAACGAAAAAATCGTAACAGATTTAAACACTTGAATAAAACGTCGGTGAGAAAAAAATGTGTAATTGCAGAAACATCTTGTTGATTAAATTAAATGTGAGGAACATTGCTCTTAAAATTTCTGAATAGGTTCTGTGATTTGAAGATGATTCTCAGATATGCCCAGAAAGTTAACAAAAAAAGAAAAAAATATATAATTTTAGAATTAGCAAAGTTAAATTTGGATTAACTAAGGACAAAAGTAATGCTGAAATTGTAAGGAAATTGCTGAAACACTCAGGTTGTCCATAAAAACATGTAAGTGCCCTAGAGATAGGAAAACTGAAATTACAATTGAGGAACATGGAGTTAGAAGACAAACAAAGAGAGGGAGAGAAAAGGGAGATGGAGAGAGGAAGAGAAAGAAAGAGGAAAGAAACGAAAGGAGGGGATAAAGAGACAGAAGTTCCTTGGCTTACCAAAGAGAAAGAGAAGAAAGGGAGCGAGAGAGAGGGAGAGAGAGAAGACAGAAAAAGAGAGAGAGAGACTTGGGAAGTTGAGACTTAATCAGATAAGTCAACGTAACAGAATGGAGGTTATAAGCACAAGTAATGGTAGATACACACACACACACTCACAAAGCTTCACAGAAAGAACACGGGGAGAAGGACAAGAAGTTAGAATTGTGAGAGATACAGGAACTAACCAGTCTCTGATAGTAAGGAATGAGCGAATATGTACTCTTTCTGAACTGTTACCCGAGTGTGTGCTGTTTTGTGGGATAGATGAACAGAAATGTAGGTTCTCCAATGTAAATTCGAGTTGAAGTGCCAACTTAAAACTGGGAAAGTTACAGTGGGATGGATTGACAGAGTGTCAGTTCCAGTAATTCAGTTTATTCTTGGAAATGATTTGGCAGGATCCAAGGTGGGAGTGACACCCCTTGTTCTGGAGAGGTCCAAGGAAAACCAAGCACTGAGAAGTTAAGACAGAAAAATCCTGGTATTCTCCAGACTGTGTGGTAACCAGATCCCACTATTATAAGTTAAGGCATGAAGCAAAGAGTGAGCAGAAAGACTAACGAGTTGAGTTTCAGTTAACCGATAACCCGTTTGATGTAATTGTGCAGGAAAATCCTGAATAAGCAGAGAGTCAGACGGAGAGTCAGAAGGGTTTAGTCCTGAAAGGGGAAGACAGTTGCAACAGCAAGAAAAGACGATAATATACATGTATGTGGATGCATACTCTGAAAAGGAGGCAGAAAATATAACAGATGATTCTTATGTGAAAGACAGAATCCTCAAACGGCAATGGATACCACAGCGGGTTAGTGCAGAGGAGAAATTGGCGGAATTGCACCAGATTGTGTTGCCAGTAGCATATATAGGGAAGATATTACGGGTAGCACATTAAGTACCTGTACGAGGTCACCTATGGTAAGGAAGACTGTTGCTAAGGAAAAAAAAAGTTTTTATTGGCCTGAAATGCACAAGAACGTGGTTAACTTTTGCCATACGTGCCATACATGCCAAATGGTAGGTAAGCCACAGGCTGTAATAAAATCAGGATCTTTGTTGCCAATTCCCGCATTTGAAGAACCTTTCACATGGGTTATAATTAATTGTGTAGGTCTCCTCCCGAAAACTAAAAGTGGGATCCCGGACTTGTTAACCACAATGAATGTGTCACCAGATGTTTGCAGGCAATTCCATGACGGGGTATGAAGGTAAAACCAGTAGTAGAGGAGCTAGTAGATTCCTTCACATGGTATGGTCTATGCAGAGAGATTCAGTACGACCAAGGGTCATATTTTACTGCCAGGCTGTTAAAGGAGAATATGGATAGCTTCGTTGTATAGTACTGAAACATCCTGAATCGAAGGGAGCTTCAGAGAGTTGGCATCAGACCTTGAAGATTGCGTTGAGAGTATAGACGATCAGGATTACACAAATGATTGGGATAAAGGTATCCTTTTTGTATTATTTACCATGAGAGATGCCTCAAACGAATCCATTCAGTTGACTCCCTTTGAGTTAACATTCGGTCATGAAGTAAGAGGTTCTTTGAAGTTAATTGAAGAAAAAAATGACAGAACCAAATTCGGAGATATCAAATTAGATTATGTATCGGAGCTGAGGGTGAGATTAGATCGAGTAGGTGAGTTAGATGAAAGGACACAATACAGAATGAAGCAGGTGGCAGACAAAAAGTCTGAGACTCAGACGCTTTCGCAAGGGGATAACGTGTTAGACTGCCACCAGTGATAGGAAATCCCCTAAAAGCAAGGTTCAATGTCTCCTAACAAATTGAGAAAAAAGTTGATTCGGGGAATTATTTAGTAAAGATGTCAGATAAAAAAAAAGATTGGGTATGTCATGTGAACAGGTTAAGATGGTATTGCATGAGAGAGAATGAACTGGAGAACCAGTTGTTAGTTCGGAGTTAGGAATCAGGTCCAGATGATATTGATTTCGAGGTGCTTCAAAATAAATTTAAAATGAAGAAATTCTTGACGAGTGTGATAAATTAGGAAGCTACCTGCCTCAGGATTATAGAACAGAGTTGAAAGATTAGTAATAAACATTTGGGGAATATTATGGTTATTGTACATGACGTCGACGCAGAAAATACTGCAACAATAAAAAACACTCCGAAAACCTTATTTCTTTCAAAGCCGGACAGGTCCAGGTGGAGGTGGAGGCCGTATACAAAGAGAACATCATTAAACCAAGCCAGAGCGAGTATATTTCGTCGATTGTTTTCGTTGCCAAACCAGACAGGACTCAATGATTCTATGTGGATTATAATAAAATTTGACTCATATCGAATTCCAAGATTGGAGGACGATATCTAGAAAGTTAAACAAGCCAGGTTCATTTCCAAAGTTGGACTTATTGTGTGGTAACTGGCAGGTACGTGTATTGCAGTTGATGAAATAAAATTTCGCATTTGTAACAACACATGGGCTATATCAGTTTAACGTGATGCCCTTTCGAATGAAGTACACCCTCATTTCAAAGACCCATGAACAGAGTTGTGGCTGGGTTAATAATCTGTAGCGTCTATTTGGGAGATGTCGTGTTTTTTACTAAGTCTTGGAAAGATCACGTTGTGCAGTCGGCAGAGCTATTTGAAGGAGTACGAGAAACAAAATTGTTGATAAACTGAAACAAAGCTGATGTGACGTTCTTGGAACATGGCTTCGGTCATGGAAGTTTAACCCCACACAACGCAAAGACGAAGATCATCGAGAATTTTCTACGATCAGCTTCGCAGTTAAATGTCCTTAGAACCTTAAGACTGACACATTCTATCGGAAGTTTATTCCAAACTTCAGCAGTGTAGTGGCGTTGTGAAAAGATTTGCTGAAGAGGAACACTAAGTGTATTTGAACAGAACAATGCCAGGAGGCATTCGACCGTTTGAAATCGATATTAACCAGCAAACCAGGTTTAGCTACACAAACTATTTCAAAACTTTTTTTTAAAGTAGCCATCAATGCTGGTGATATTGGAGTTAGAGTTGTAGTCCTACAGGAAAATAAGAACGAGATTGAACTGCCAGTTGGTTACTTTTAGAAGAATATCAACATCACCAGAGGAAATACTCCACAATCGAAAAGAACCTATTAGGTTTGGTACTGTCCTTAAAACATTTTACAAAGTCACATTTGATTCAAAACAAACAGCACTCGCTGAGTTGCTCTGAGACAAAAACACAAATTCTTATTCGGTCAATCAATATAAATTATACCCCGAAAAATATCAAACTCCAATCTAATTTTCATTAAGTGTACTTAAACTTTTAAAAGCCAATGACACAATCCGGTGGTTTGTGGATCTGAAGCCGTTGAAATTCGAACAGTTGAGAAGAGAACTGCCAAGCCCAGTATGAAAACAGACTGCTTCATACAAAGCTCTCTTCAAAGAATCTTTTCCATTCAGTAACCTGTGAGGCAGAAATTCCTAACAAAAAGAAAAGAAGACGCAGGAGTATCCAAATGGAAGACCTAAGGCTGTTTGATTTTGAGATAAGAAGTGTGGTTTTGACAGTCTTATCTGGGAGTTTTATGGGACGAGTCTTATCGAAGAGAATGTAATAGATATGGTAAAGAGTTGTTAGTTAATTATTCTCTATTATACTTTAGAAATAAAGTTGCTAATTTCATGTAGTTTTTGGCCACTTCAATTTGACTAGATAGCTGCACGGAATGAATGTTTGCTGGTTTTAAGTTAAGCAGGAGGGTTTAATCTGACTCGTAACACATGTGTCATAAAAAATCACCAGGTCAAACATGTACAACAAATAGTTGGGTAATCTGGCAATGACCTCATTGGTTATTCTCTAAAATGTGGCTGGTGTATTTTCCATACCAAATGGCATGGTTTGAAATGACGCAGTACATCCAGCATTACAAAAGCCAAAATTTCCTTCACTCTTCCAGACAAGGTACCTTCCAAGTAGCCTCTGACTCGGTCCAACTTAGAAATATAAATTGTTTTCCCAACTTTTGAACACAGTTTTCAAAACACAGAATTAGGTCTGCATCAGTCTTTGTAACTGCGTTGATGTTGCGATAATCCACAAATAACTGTTGGGAACCATCTGGCTTTGGCACAACTATAAGGAGTGAGCTCCAACCACAGTCACTTAACCACTTGTGTCATCTTAGAGCTTGCGTTCAATCTACGTATAAACCTGTGCTCCGTTGGAGTGTTAAGCCTTTAATGATGTGGCTTGATCTGAACAGCATCTTCTATATCTACCTCATTTATAATTCGATTAGTACTTCGCAGCTTATTTCCACATATCTCCCCATGTGGAAGTAAAAACTCTTTCAGATCATTCTGATTTTCCTCTGGACGGTAACCCAATAATTTATCCCAATGTTTGACAACTTATTAATTGTCCAACTTAATTTGAGGCATGTTCAATTCAGAATCGTCTGAACTTGGTTTGACCTTCTGTGTGGAAACCAATAACACATTCTCCTCTTGCTTTCTATCTCTGTCAAAACACCTTTAGTGCACAATCACATTGCAAACTCGATGAGATATCTTTCCACCTGAAGTCCTTATCAAATATCTCACGTCACTCAACTTCGTTTTAGCTTTATAAGGTCCACCAAACCTTACTTTTAAATGTCCACCTCTCACTGTAAGTAACGTTAACACTTTGGTCCAATCGCAAACTTGCGAATTTTTGATTTATTTTCTGCTTCCTATTTCATTGCATGCTGTTATACTTTTAAATGTTGTCTGGCCTACTCCTCCAATCTATTTAAGTGTACCCGAAAATTTGACCTGTCGTCCAAGAAAGTGGTCTCTGAATTCTGACTTAACAAAATCTCTTTAATCTTTTTTAGTGGTCCTAAAAAAGTAATTCAAATAGACTGAACGTGGTCGATTCGTTTCTTGCACCCCTTATTGCAATAGAATACAAACACAATTCCATTGTACAAATCTGTATAATCTTGACTATAAGCCATCAACATGGTCTTTAATATCTGATGCCACGTTTCCAGCGCTCTCTGCGATCCTGAATGGTATGCGGGAGATCATTTTCGCAAAGCGATCACAATTCTATTATTTGGAAAGTAGTTATGGTAAAGGACAATCCTGGTCCACAAGGTAAATATACAAAATGGGACAAAGCAAATCTTGATAGCATTACACATGAACTTTTAAAGCTGATTCAGGAGTCTATTAGCAGCGATATGTAAGTATGGCAAGTGCAAATATTTTAAAAGTGAGATAAAATGAGCGTGGAATAACACAAAGGTGGAAAATGTATATTGGGGTTCAGCAGCAGCATTGCTGATCGAGATGGGCGATTTCAAAACACTGAGCTCGTGTACTGGGCCTGCATCACGTGGTAAGGGAATGACTAAGAGGGGGAAACATACTTGACCTCATCCTCACCAATCGACTGGCTGCAGCTACAATTCATCGGGAACCATACTGGTAACCATGACTATCGCAAGTAGCATCTGTGAAAGTCCCACTTTTATATTATGAAGCCTCTCTCTGCATGAGCGACACTATCACCGTGCTCAAGAGGACAGTTTTCAAATCGATCCAATAACTCAGGAATGGACTGTGTGAGGTGTTTTGAATAATTACCAACGTCAGCAGAATTATAGGCCAGCACAATTTTCACCACGACTGCGTGGCACATGCTCCACTTTATGCTGACCAGAAAACCAGGAGCAAAACCCTTTGTTCAATGGAAATTAGAGGAGGGCCTGCAAGGAGCAGTAACAGTTACACATAATCCTAAAGCGAAGTTATCAAACAGGACCACCTACTCAACAACCAGTGCAAGCCACAAGTGCCAGACCGATCGGACATACAAATCAGACCTAATCTTTGCAACGTTGTCACATGCAGACGCTTATTGGTGGTGGGCGATGAAGCAACTCACTGGAGGTGGAGGAGAATCCACAAATATCGCCTTCTTCAATTTTAGATGAGCCGAGCAAAAACAACAGAAAAGTTGAGGCTGAAACATCCACAACAATGTTCAGAAAGAAGTATCGATGGGATGATCTAATTCAGCCTACTCCAGCTGGCAGTCTTCAGTTAATTCGATTCATTTCGTGTGATATTAACAAACGACTGGAGGGATTGGAAAATACAAAAGATGTGGACACCGGTAATATGCATTCATGCTGTTCCTGCTGGGCTACAGCACGAGCATCGACGTGAGAATTTGGAAACTTATCGGGTCTGCCCAGCCACACAAAATCAGAAAATCAATTACCGCCCCTTTAGTCTAATCCCTATTCTTAATTAAGTGATGAAAAGATGTCACCTACAGTGGTATGAAGTCGCAACTTCTCAGCACTAGCCAACTCACTGAAGCTCAGTTTGGGGTCTGCCAGGGTCACTGTGTGAAAACATCTGCAATCGTGCCTACCCATAGTATGACGACACAAGACATAGAAATTCAAACTTGGCCAAACTATATCAGAAACGCCCAGAATGCCTCAGCATTGACCAATCAGGCTGACAAGTGAAACCAGACAGAACCATGTTCACTCGCAGACAAAAGAATACATTTCCAAAAACACACGAACAATAGGTTTCCTGGATCCAGTCAACACATCTGCCCCAATGCCCCGAGGACAGTCTGATGACACAGCAATAACAAAGGCAGACAAAGGACAGGTCGGACGGAGAGGCGCCAAACGACCTCTCTCCCAGGACAGGAACAATGGAAGCTCTTTAATGTTTCAAAAGAGACGTTCTCACGTACCTGCAAAGAGCGCTGGAATCTCCTGATCCCATCAAGAACTTTTTGATACTGTCAGCATGTTACATAGTACCAATAATCAGGACATTCTTCCAATAAGTGTTTTTCAATTATCAACATTGTAACTGGACTACTTAATTGTTCAATATATTGCATCTTCCCCATTTCAATTAACCATATTGGACAAGATTCCTACAAAGCTGAAAATGTGTTCCTGGAAAAGCGCAGCAGGTCAGACAGCATCCAAGGAGCAGGAAAATCGACGTTTCGGGCATGAGCCCTTCTTCAGGAAAGAGGAAAGTGTATCCAGCAAGCTAAGATAAAAGGTAGGGAGGAGGGACTTGGGGGAGGGGCGTTGGAAATGCGATAGTTGGAAGGAGGTCAACGTGAGGGTGATAGGCCGGAGTCGGGGTGGGTATGGAGAGGTCAAGAAGAAGATTGCAGATTAGGAAGGCGGTGCTGAGTTCGAGGAATTTGACTGAGACAAGGTGGAGGGAGGGGAAATGAGGAAACTGGAGAAATCCGAGTTCATCCCTTGTGGTTGGAGGGTTCATGGGCGGAAGATGAGGCGCTCTTTCTCCAACCGTCGTGTTGCTAGAGTCTGGCGATGGAGGAGTCCAAGGACCTGCATGTCCTTGGTGAAGTGGGAGGGGGAGTTGAAGTGTTGAGCCACGTTGTGGTTGGGTTGGTTGATCCGGGTGCCCCAGAGGTGTTCTCTGAAACGTTCCGCAGGTAGGCGGCCTGTGTTTGGGTTGGTGGGGGGTGTGGACCTGACGAGGCAGTCACGGAGGGAGTGGTCTTTTCGGAACGCTGATAGGGGAGGGGAGGGAAATATATCCCTGCTGGTGGGGTCCGTTTGGAGGTGGCGGAAATGACGATGGCTGATACGATGTGTATGGAGGTTTGTCGGGTGGTAGGTGAGGACAAGTGGGGTTCTGTCCTGGTGGCGATTGGAGGGGCGGGGCTCAAGAGCGGAGGTGCAGGAAGTGGAGGAGATGCGGTGGAGGGCATCGTCGATCACGTCTGGGGAGAAATTGTGGTCTTTGAAGAAGGAGGCCATCTGGGTTGTACGTAATTGGAACTGATCCTCCTGGGAGCAGATGCGGCGGAGACGAAGGAATTGGGAATATGGGATGCCATTTTTACAGGGGACAGGGTGGGAGGAGTTGTAGTCTAGGTAGCTGTGGGAGTCGGTCGGTTTTTAGAAAATGTCCGTGTTGATTCGGTCGTCTGAGATAGAAATTGATAGGTCTAGGAAGGGGAGGGAGGAGTCTGAGACCGTCCAGGTGAATTTGAGGTTGGGGTGGAAGGTGTTGAACTGTTCAACATCCTCGTGGGAGCACGAGGCAGCGCTGATACAGTCATCGATGTAGCGGAGGAAAAGGTGGGGGTTGGTGCCAGTGTAGTCGCGGAAGATGACTGTTCCACATATCCTATAAAGAGGCAGGCATAGCTGGGGCCCATGCGGGTGCCCATGGCTACTCCTTTGGTTTGAAGGAAGTGGGAGGATTGGAAAGAGAAGTTGTTCAGGGTGAGGACCAGTTCAGTCAGTCGAAGGAGCGTGTCAGTGGAAGGGTACTGGTTGGTTCAGCGGGAAAGGAAGAAGCAGAGAGCTTTAATTCTTTCGTGATGGGGGATGGAGTTGTACAGGGACTGGATGTCCATGGTCAAGATAAAGCGTTGGGAACCGGGAAAACGAAAATCATGGAAGAGGTGGAGGGCATGGGTGGTGTCCCGAACGTCGATGGCGAGTTCTTGGACTAAGGGGGACAGGACCGTGTCGAGGTATGCAGAGATGTATTCGGTGGGGCAGGATCAGGCTGAGACAATGGGTCGGCTGGGGCAGTCAGGTTTGAGCCACGCATTTCTTGGACCGTCTAAGACTCCTCCCTCCCCTTCCTAGACCTTTCCATTTCTATCTCGGACGACCGAATCAACACGGACATTTACTATAAACCGACCGACTCCCACAGCTACTTAGACTACACCTCCTTCCACCCTTCCCCCTGTAAAAACGACACCCATATCCCCAATTCCTTCGTCTCAGCCGCATTTGCTCCCAGGAGGACCAGTTTAAATACCATACAACCCAGATGGCCTCCTTCTTCAAAGACCTCAATCCCACCAGACGTGATCAACGATGCTATCCTCTGCATCTCCTCCACTTCCCGCTCCTCCGCCCTTGAGCCCCGCCCATCCAATCGCCACCAGGTCAGAACCCCACTGGTCCTCACCTATTACTCGACAACCTCCATATACATCGTATCATCCGTCGTCATTTCTGCCATCTCCAAACGGACCCCACCACCAGGAATATATTTCCCTCCCCTCCACTATCAGCGTTCCGAAAAGACCAGTCCATCCGTGACTCCCTCGTCAGGTCCACACCCTCCACCAACCCAATCTCCGCTCCTGGCATCTTCCCCTGCAACAGCAAGGAATGCAAAACTTGCGCCTAACTCCTCCCCCCTTATTTCCCTCCAAGGCCCCAATGGATCCTTCCATATCCGCCACAAATTCACCTGCACCTCCACACACATCATTTACTGCAATCCCACACCGGATGTCGCCTCCTCTATATTGGGGAGACAGGCCCCCTACTTGTGGAACGTTTCAGAGAACACCTCTGGGACACCCGGACCAACCAACCCAACCATCCCGTGTCTCAACACTTCAACTCCCCCTCCCACTCCACCAAGGACATGCAGGTCCTTGGACTCCTTCCATCGCCAGACCATACCAACACGATGTTTGGAGGAAGAGCGCCTCGTCCTCCGCCAAGGAACCCTCCAACCACAAGGGATGAACTCTGGCCTATCATCCTCACCTTGACCTCCTTCCACCTATCGTATTTCCAGCGGCCCGTCTCAAGTCCCTCCTCCCTCCCTTTTATCTTAGCCTGCTGGACACACTTTCCTCATTCCTGAAGAAGGGCTCATGCCCGAAACGTCGATTCTCCTGCTCCTTGGATGCTGCCTGACCTGCTGCGCTTTTCCAGCAACACATTTTCCGCTCTGATCTCCAACGTCTGCAGTCCTCACTTTCTCCAGGAAGATTCCTACAAAACCTGGCTTCATCCTTAGCTCGAGGAAGAGCTGTCAGTTCTGTGTCAGCCTAGTCAAATTCCCTTCCAGAAATATGGTTTCTAATAGACAGCTTGTCAATTTCACCCGATCTGGCTTGTGTGGTCTCTGCTTTATTGAGAGCCACTCATCGCGTGACCTCATTGAAGCCTTGCTTGAAAGATAGTCAGGAAGAAATCACACGGCTGGTACCAGAGGTGAGGCGAGTGACTGCGCTTAACATAATCTTAAATACATTAGACGAAGGGTGAACTCAAGGATTAACAGGAAAACTGAAGCAAATGGGATAAGGGAAAGCGCGGCACTGTTTGGTCATTCCTAATGCAAAGCAGATAGTTGAGGTTATTTGAGAGCAGCCATCTCAGCTCCAGGACTGGTCTGCAATAGTTCCCCAAAGGATGTGCTTCTCTGTAAGGTGTACAACAGAAATGGAAATGTAAGACACCATATTCTTACGGGATGATTGGTATTCTCTATCGTTCGATAGAGATGACTGGTAGCAGCTTAACTGGACGATCATCATGGCTCATATAAGGGAGACTTTACGCAGGAAAACCTTTTACAGTCACATCAATCAACGCAGGACTTGAAACGACACTTTGGCATTAATCTACATTACAAACCAAACGTAAAACTGATTTAGCTAACCACGTCCTCACTCACCTCCTTAGGATAGATGTATTAATATTAATCTGTTCATATATGTTGTTAGACATCTCTTGAACAGATGGATCTTGAAGCAAGCTTCCTCGCTCAGAGGGTAGGATACTAGCAGTGAGTGTTCTCTCTCCTAGACACAAAAACTTTCAGCTGGTTTATAAATGAACATTCCTCCACTGTAAAGTTCAGCTGGTTTATAAATGAACATTCCTCCACTGTAAAGTCACAAGGGTGGGTGCTGACCGATGATTGGATAATGTTCCACACGATTCGAGATTACTCAAAAGTCGAAGCAGTCCGTATCCAAATGCAACAATAACTTCAAAATATGCAGGCATGTGCTTAAATGTGACAAGTAATATTTGCGTTGCGCATATGCTGGATAACGGACACCTATGACAGTGCAGAATTGAGCCATATCCTCAAACATTCAATGCCATCATCATCACTGAGCTCCCAACTACCAACAGCCCAGCCGTCCCCATTAACCAGGACTGGACTGACCATATAATTTCCTTACATATTCTTTTGAAGTGCGAATGCCGAAATGTCGACTCCCATGTGCCTGATACGTTGCCTGACCTGCTGTGCGTTTCCTGCTCCACACCTTTGCTCACATCTAAATACATTGGCTACAAGAACAGGTCAGAGACAGGAAACGTGCAGTTATAACTCACCTCCTGGTTTCTCAAAGATTGCCCTCTATCGATAAGATACATATTGATTGTATGTGCCACGAATTACACCACATTTGCCTGCCTGAGTGCAGCTTCACCAAATATCCATTGACATTCAGTAGCAGCAGAGCCGACCATTTACACGATGCTCTGAAGAAATGTCCTCACAAAGATCCTGTGAAACCACAATCAACCATCAGCTACCTGGGACCACCGCGATCACGTTCGTTTCGAAGCCAACGATCATCCTGATGTGAAAATATACTGCTGTTGCTTCAGTGTCACTGCTTCAAGTTCCTTCTCTAATGGCATTTTTAGCCTACCTTCAGCACATGTACTGCAGCGGTTCGATTTGGCAGTTCACCCATACCTTCTGAACGGCAGCATGGAATGGTCAATAAATAATGGCCTAATCACTTTCCATGAATAAATTAGAACCAAAGATATTGTTCAAACAGTTTTATGCTTTGAGAGGGCAGAGTGTTTGGATCCAGTCAGTACTCTGCCAGCTGAAGGGATATGCTGCTTGAAACAATATACCGGTCTTTCTGATGCATGGCCTACATACCTCATATCACACAGATACCTGCATTACATACCACAATACTGAAATCTGAGATAGACACAAGCAATTGAAATTGTACTCCAGTCTAACTACAGAATGTTTAAACACATAGTGATATTGTTGCATCAAAATGATTATGTGTAAATATTAGAAAGCAATATTAGTACAAGGGAAAACAATTTCAAAGTCCTTGCACTTAATAAAAATGTTCTCTTCCGCTTGGTAACCAGACTCGGCATTTCAAAGTCACTTCCTGTGTTATGTGCACTGTATCCATATTGTTGTCATGAAATTGAACTGAATAAATGGGAACATAATGTTCTCATTGGACAATCAAAAAATGGGCATTCTCAAAGAATGTCGGACCTTCGGAAAAAACACATTGCTATTAATGTTCAGAATAATGCTGAAAACATTTACATAGAACTTTCCAGCTCAAGTCAAACACAAGGACGATGATCTGGGATCATGCTGGCCCTCAATGTAGCTGCACAATTCTGTCTGGATACTGACGTTGTGGAGCTGACATAAACTTGATATGGTTTATGATGGATCCAATGTAAGATACCGCATACTCAAGACGTCTGTCACTTTTATAACACCTTCATTCTGGATAGGATCCAAGGTGCAGAATCAGTGATTCGGTGGCACAACAGAAGAGTTGGACGTACAATGCATGGTTTGTGACAGGTCATTTTCATAAATATTGAACTGCATTTGGACCAGCACTGAACCTTGTGTTCACCCTTTGGCAAGTTTGCAGTATGCGTTTCTCTGTTGTCCTGGTGTATCTATAACTGGCCTGTTGTGGGGTATTGTTGGGATAACTGTCCAGCTCCAGTTTGGAAGCTGTCTCGATCGATGTAGGAGATTGCTACAATTTTGGAGGTAGTGCTGAAAGGCATTGGCACACTAGCATTGAATTCAGCCTTTTTTCAGTGTCATTTTCAACAGCGTTGTTGACTGCGACGTGGAATGTTCACTGATCTGAACATGAATTAGCTGTTTACGACAGTCACGGAATTGTTAATCGTTAGCTGAAAACTCTGGCAATGAAATTAGTGTTTACTTCGATTGTTTTTAACTGAAAAAACAACCATCATGTTTGGTTTATTTTAAAATATATAAGAAATAAAGTGATATTAATTCTCCATTGCAGAACATTTAGAAGTGACCAGCCATCTATTTCTCACAGACGAATGAAGCAAAAGTCAGATATTGTCTGCGAAGCAGGATTCTGTGAAAAGGACTATGTCGCAGGCAACATCATCATCCTCTCCTATCATCCACTGATAGGTCACAGCCAGGTAGAGAGTCCATTTCCTTACTATATAGTTAATATTTGTATGTTGGATCCTGTGGCTGCTCGAAAGTTCTGCGTCAGGTTTTGAGGGAATCAATGAAAGGGGCACATATACATTATTTGACCTCATGTCACAAATCCGCCGAGTGCAGGTATACCTCGACTTTCTATTTGTCAGTAAGAATGGCCACGGGACAGCCCTTTTACCGTGGAAATGCCATTTTCACATTTCGTAGAAACCTGTCATGTTCCGTAGAAAATTGTGTGCTGAATCAGGCAGACTTTAAACTGATCAAGCAGCTAACAACGACGCGTCCATGAGTTGCAGTGGAACACCGGTAGCAGCAGAACCACACTCTGTACAATCCATACAGTCTGCAGCCTCACGACCCGAAATATTTCCCACTCTAAGGTAACCATGATGTTCGCGATCCAAACTTGTTCAATGAAGAGTGCAGACGGACATGGTGGGAGTAGCACGAGCACGGCTGAATTATGAGGAAACAACCTGGAAAACTCCCATTTTCCTCCGCTATGAAACAGAAAAGCCTCCATGTCAACCAGCATAAGCAGCAAGTTATGGACAGGATTTACTGATCACGCAATCAATTATTCAAATCTATCTCCGCTGTCCCTCCACATGTCGTCATAAAAGATAGTAGACAATGAAAGATACCATTGGAGGAGGAGGCTGGTCTCCAGCAATGAAATCCCCAGTTAGTCGGGAGCGCAGCACATCAGTGGAAAATAAATTGATGCAACAATCTTCACCGAGAACGCATGCGCAAATGATCCATTTCGGCCCCCTTCAGTTGGCTGCAGCATCACAGACCTCAATCTTCAGAAAATTCGATTCACTACGAACAATGTCAATAAATGGCTGGAGACACTGTAAACGGTGACTTAAAAACCAGAGATGGCCACATCTGTAGCCAAGCTGTTCCATTTCAGCAAGAGCTCTGGCATCCACCAACAAAGTGACAAACTGCGCAAGTGTGTCCTGTAAACAAAATGCATGGCAATTCCATTGCAGCCAGTCACTGACCAATCCATCGGTGTACAATCTAACACGTAAATGTGAAGGAAGGTGTCAGCAACAAAGTGACTGATTAACAATACCCTGGCTCATGTCCCGTCAGGCTCACTCAGCTCCTAAAGTCATTGCGAGTTTATTTAAAAGTGTAGATTTCCAAAGTGGTAATGAGAATAATTACTCTTAACATCAAGGCATCGTTTAACAGTGTGTGACAATACGAGCCCGAAAATTATTATAGTTCCTCGGTGTCTGGGGAAGAGACTCTCCTGGTTGGAATTATCACCAGTTTAAAAAAAAGATTGTTGCTAATGTCTGTAATTGGTACTCCAGATCACCTCTGCAGCCATTTCTCAGGAAAGAGTGTCCGAGGCTCAACCATTCCAGTTGCTGCAATGACGCTCTCCCCATCATAAGGTCAGACGTGGGAATATTCACTGACTATACCATTCTAAAAACCATCATGTTTAAATGCAACAAAACCTGGAAAACATCCTGGCACAGTATGACAAATGACAAGTAATAATCACGACACTCAAATATTAGACAAATGCAACAATAAACAATCAATCCTTCCTTCTTTGATTTTCAGCGGCATTACCATCAGTGAGTCCACAACACAGTGTTCATCAGCATCCTGGCTGCTATTACTGACCAAAAATGTCCCTGTACGAGCCACACAAACCACATTGTCTTCAAAAGCAGGTTGGTGTCGAGGAATTCTGCTGTGAACAAATCACGTGCTGATTGGCAAAGGCCTGTGGCAAATTACTTCCAAAGTATAACTCAGGACAAAACCAGCCCATTAAATTTATATCACTTCCATGACCATTCATCTCTTCCATCATTGATGCTCGATAGTAACAATGTATACCGTCTGCAACGTTTACTGCACCAATGCTTAGTACACAGCACCTTCGAAACACACTGCCACCTCGGGGAACAAAGGTCGCATGTACTTTGAAAACTAGCTATCTACAAGCGTACTCCTTCATAGGGTCAGACTGATAAAGTTTGCTCATGATTTTACAACTGTCAACTCTCCAGATCACAAAAGCAGTCCAAATGCAGCATGACTAAGACAGCAGACAGGTTTTAGTTGATAAGTGACAAGTAACATTCGTCCCATACAAATGTCAGACAATAAGTGCCATAAACCATCTCAGCACACTATTCTAACTGTAATGTAATAACCATTCCTGAATCAGTTGACACTAACACTCTTAGGTATATCCAAGACCATGTAGCTGCTATGATTAAAACTTCAGATCACAAGTTAGGAATCCTGCAGCTGGTAGCGTTTCTCCTGTCTTACGAAAACCTGTCCACTACCTCAGAAGTTCAATTCAAGAACATAATAAAATAATTTCCATTTGTCTGAATGAGTGTAGCTCCAACAACACTCAAATAGCTTGACACGATTAAATACTAAGCAGCCCAATGCATTGGTCTCCATCCACAATCATTCCCTCCCTCCACCACCGAAACTCAGGAGCATGAACGAGTACCATGGTATTACTTCGACAGCACCATCCACACTCGTTACCACGAGCATCTGGAAAGGCAAGTGCAGTATTTATGGAATAGTGTCAGAGTTCATTTGATAATGATTGTGAAGGAAATAGCTGAATTAAGAGTTGGAGTTTTAGTATGACTTGGTCTCATTTCTTAAATCTCAAGTTATATTTCATTCAAGTGAACAGGAAAAATAACAAGAAGATAAGTGACAATCAATGTAATGGCAGGTATTTTGAGGGGAGATTAAAATGATTCCAAGTAAATGTGTTCTTACAAAGCAAAAATGGTCAGGCTGCTAAATACAGAGCTCCCTGAGAGTCGAGGAACATACCGACAGATTAGTAGAGCTTACACAAGACAGTCAGAACTCGATAGTACAGAAATAGGAGACAAGTGTGGAATGTAAGATCCAAAAGGACATTAGGAAGCAAATAATGTGTGTGAAATGATACTGGCAAGGAACATTAAACAATCTTTAGCAGATATCTTTTCAATGCAGAGAACGAAAATGAGTTATTATCATTTTTTAAAAAAATGGAAACAACCACATGTAGATGTTGAAGTTTTGTATCTGGCACTTCAGCAGTGTAGGCTATCGTGAAAATCTGGGACAATTTTCTGAGAAGCCCACCAGACCCTTCTTGAATATAATATGTGATCTAGTAAGGATGGCAAGATTTCGAAACCTCTGATGGCAAGAGAAATTGTGAGCTCATTAGATTAAAAAAGGAAGCACGTTTAAGTGTTTGGAAACTGAAGTCGATGGCCACGAAAAACATAAGAAAACAAAGAAAATATAAACAAGGAGTTAGGAGGGCTGAAAGGCTGCAAAATATATTTTTGGCAAATGGGATTAAGGAAAATCCGAGCTGGTTTTAAACAGGATTCAAATGGTAACTAGGGAAAGAGTCTGTCCACTCAATGACTGAGGAGGAAATTAATGCTTGGAGCTGGAGGAAGTGGGTGAAATTCTTCAAGAATACTTTGCATGGGTATTCAAAAAAAGAAGAACGATGTGGTGGATGGTGAGTCTAGAGAACGAACTGTTGATATTCCAGAGCATTTCGACATTAAGAATAAACGGCGGATGTGCTGGGCGTTTCGAAAGAAAAGAAAGTATCGACAAGTCTCCAGGATATATGGGATAAATTCCAGAATACTGCAGGAAGCGAGGGAGGAAATTGTTGGGGCCTTGTGTACATTCGATATACGCTCTTCAATCACGGTGTGGGTTCCAGAGAACCTGAGGATAGGTAATCTTGTTTCGTTAGTTGAAGAATGGCAACGTATTAATTCAAGAAACTTCAGGTCATAAGCTTCACGTTAGTGGCAGGGAAATAATTGTAGATTCATAGAGAGAGGACTGACTCACATTTGGAAAAATATGAACATATTCGCAAAAGCCAACATGGCTTTATGTGGGGAAGATCATGACTCACAAGATTGATTGCATACTTTGAGAAGCGACAGAGGTTATTGATGTGGGTATGAAGCGAGATGTTGGCTACATGGGTATTACCAAGGTCTTTGATATGATTCCTTATAGCAGGCTTATACAGAAGATGAAGTCATTTGGAAGCAGCAGTCAGTCGGAAAGGTGGATCCAGAGCTGCATAGTCATATAAGATAGAGTAGTGTTGGGAGGGGGTCTTTGTGACTGGAGATCTGTGCAAATATTGGGGGAGTTCCGGAATCTGACGATGATTGGCAGGTGATGTTACTGGATATCGACAGGCTGAAGACTTGGATGGAGAAAATTCAGGTAGAATTTAATCTGGGCAATTACAGATTGATGCATTTTAGAAGTTCTGCTACAGGAGAGAACTGTACAGTAAATGGCAGAATTCTAAGTAGATTCAACATCCGAAAGGATCTCGGCATACAAGTCCACAGTTCCCTTCAAATGGAAACAGAGCTGATGGGTGTGTTCAATAAGGCCTATTGCATGCTTGCGTAGAGCAATCAGAGCAGTGAATATTAAAATTGGCATGTCCTGTTGTAGCTGGATAAAACTTTATTTTGGCAACATGTGAAATTTTGTGCACAGTGTTGGTTACCAGATCAGCAAAAGTGCGTAGAGGTGTTGGAGAGCGTTTTTAACACGTTTATCAGGATGTTGTCTGTTTGGTGGATATTAACCGTGAGGAGAAATTGAACAAACTTGATTTGTTTTCAATTGGACATCAGTAGATAAGGGGCTACCTGATAGAGGTTTCCAAAACTATGCGAGACAATGCTAGAATAGACAGTTGGAGGCTTTTTTCCCAAGGTAGAAATATTAATTAATAGGATGCATAGGTTGTAGGTAAAAGCGGGAACGTTTGAAGGAGATATTAGAAACATTTTTTTCCTGTGCCAGACAGAATTTGAAAGAGCCTGGAATACACTGACAGGGGAGGTTGTACAAGAAGATACAATAGCAATGGTTAACTGGTATCTTGACATACACAAGATCTAGAAGGAAATAGAATGATATAGAATATTTTACAATTTCAGAAATGCGTTATGTGTCAATGCATACCTGGAAGGCCGAAGGGCCTGGTCTTGTGCTGTATTGTTCTTTAAGAGAACAGTTCAGCAAGACAGTGGCCATTTGCTAACTGAATAATACTGATCATCAACAGTCACATTAATGTAGATCTTTCCTCATCACTGCACTGCTGCCTCACAGCATCAGAGACCCGTGTTCAAATCCCGCCTCAGGCGACTGAATGTGTGGAATTTGAACATTCTCCCCTTGTATGCGTGGGTTTGCTCCAGGTGCTCCGGTTTCCTCCCACAGTCCAAAAATGTGCAGGTTAGGTGAATTGGCAAAGCTAAATTGCCCATAGTGTAAGGTGAGGGGGTAAATGTAGGGGAATGGGTCTGGGAGGGTGAGCTTCGGCTGGTCGGTTTGGACTTGTTAGGTCGAAGGACCTGTTTCCACACTGTAAGTAATCTAAGTAATCTAAGTAATTTGCAGCTGGAAAACCTTCCCTCCAGTGTGGGGAAACTCAATATGGAGAACTAGACATGAAAATCAGAACTGATAACTGGTGACTGCATCTCGCATGTTGTTCCTTTGGACATCTATCTTAGACAACAACGTCTCAAGGGACACTGTGCAGATATAAGCTGAAAGTAGTCCACACACACCAGTGCTATTAATTGTCATATGGTAGCCTCACCATGCCATCACAGCACATCTCCGACCTACTGTCAGTATGCTTATGTTCTTCATTGTTGCAGCTCAGGGTGCACTGACCGCTCTTATTGTAATGTTGCTGCATTGTTTTCTCCAGTCTGCTTTATCATTTCCCCTCTGAAACTTTTGCATTCCTCCCGGTTCGCAATTAGAATCTCTATTTGACACCGATTCTATTGTTCTTCTCCGTCATCTGACGACGTTGGATTTATTTATCCTGCCTTTCCTATTTGAGGGACTATTCCTTGACTGAATCCAAACCATATCCTCTTTGATGGGAGTCCATTCTTCAGTCTTTGTCTTTCTGACCAACTCGGTGTTCCAGTCAAACCTTTCCAGTTTCATTCTTGCCCCGGTTAGGCCAGTGTCAGTCAATTGACTTTATTCACTTATTGCATATCATTCTCTACCACCACGCTGAATTTCAAAATAAAAGGATCGCTGTGCCCAAAAACGTTCCACTATTGTCAATAAATCTACTTGGCCCACCTCTTTCCCAAGGAACAGGTCCAACAGTAAATGTTCTCTGAGCTCTCCTCCATGTAGTCCAGGAACGTTACCACTTCGTGATCCTGCACGATCTGTATCCCTGTCTATAACTGGATAAGTTAGGTTTCCTAGAACATAGAACATTGAACAATACAGCGCAGAACAAGCCCTTCGGCCTTTGATGTCGAGCCGACCTGGGAACTATTCTCAGCTCCTCTACCTTCACTTTCCCATTATCATCCATGTGCTTATAGAAGGATTGTTTACATCTCCTTCATGTAGCTGAGTTCACTACATTGGTAGGTAGGGCATTCCACGCCCTTACCACTCTCTGAATAAAGAACTTGCCTCTGACATCTAAATTAAATCTACCATCCCATAATTTGCAATTATGCCCCCCTCGTAGAAGCTGACGTCATCAACCGAGGAAAAAGGACATTCACTATCTGACCTCTCTAATACTCTAATCATCTTGTATGCCACTATCAAATCCCCTCTTAGCCTTCTTCTTTCCAAAGAGAACAGACCCAAGTCTACCAGCCTTTCCTCATAGGAGCTTCCCTCCAGACCAGGCAACACCCTGGTAAATCTCCTCTGCAACTTTTCAATGCTTCCCCATCCTTCCCGAAATATGGCGACCGGAATTGTGAGGGGCAGGTCATGCCTCACAAATCTTATTGAGTTATTCTAGGAGGTGACAAGACAGATCGCCGAAGGTCGAGCAGTGGATGTGGCGTATGTGTACTTCAGAAGGCATTTGATAAGGTTCCCCATGGTAGGTTCATTGATAAAGTCAGGAAGTACGGGATACAGGAGATTTGGCTGTTTCGATCCAGAATTGGTTGGCTGACAGGAGGAAGAGAATGGTTGTAGCTGGAAAGTATTCTCCCGACAGGTCAGTGTTGATTGGCGTCCCGCAGGGCTCTGTACTTGGGCCTCTGGTCTTTGTAGTTGTAGAAATGACTTGGACAAGAAGATTGAGGGGTGTGTTAGTAAATTTGCAGTTGAAAATCGAGGGCTATTGCAATCTGAAGCGTGACATGGGCAGGATGCAGAGCTGGGCTGAGAAATGGCAGATAGAGTTCAATCTGGAAGTGATGCATTTTGGAAAGTAGAACTCGCATGCTGAATATAGGATTAAAGATAGGTTACTTGATAGTGTGGAAAAACAGAGGGATCTGGATGTACAAGTACATAGATACCTCAAAGTTGCCAACCAAGTGAATAGGGTTGTTAAGAAAGGATATAATGTTTTGGCTTTCATTAACAGGGCGATCGAGTTTAAAAGCCGCGAGGTTTGCTACAGTTCTACAAGTCCCTGGCCAGACCACACTTGGAATATTGTATCCAGTTCTAATCGCCCTCCTATAAGAAAGATACTGAAGCTTTGGAGAGGTTGCAAAGAAGGTTCACCAGGATGCTGCCTGGACTGGAGGGCTTGCCTTATGAAGAAAGGTTGAAAAAGCTCGGTCTTTTCTGACTGGAGAGAAGGGGGAAGAGAGGACACCTGATCGGGTTATCCAAGGTAATGAGAGGAATAGATAGAGTCCATAGCCAGAGTTTTCCCCCAGGGGATGATTGACTTGTACGAGGAGTCATAGATTTAAGGTATTCAGGGAAAGTAGAGAGGAGACGTCAGCGATAGGTTCTTTACACAGAGAGATGTGAATGCATGGAATGCGTTGCCAGTGGTGGTGCTGAAAGCAGAGCCATTACGGACATTTAACTGGTTGCTGGACATGCACATGGAGAGGAGCATAGCGAACGTTATTATATTTTACATTAGGATTAAACCTCGGCACAACATCGTGGGCCAAGTGGCCTGTTCTGTGCTGTGCTTTTCTATATTCTATGTTCTATGTTTTCAATCCGTCACTCACAGCTCTGTCAGTTGTTAACCCAACATGCTTGGATAATTGCTGCCTTTCCCAGAATCATTCCCAATGTCCGAAGAAACTGAAGCCATTCCT
Organism: Chiloscyllium plagiosum; assembly: GCF_004010195.1. NCBI lineage: Eukaryota > Metazoa > Chordata > Chondrichthyes > Orectolobiformes > Hemiscylliidae > Chiloscyllium > Chiloscyllium plagiosum. The sequence continues at coordinate 77,392,766 of NC_057717.1, read as the reverse complement.
GCTGCACCACCGTTTTAGTCACGCTCTCATCTACCTAAACCCCAAGTTCTCTTCTCAAATGTTCATGATACTGGGCATATTCGAGGAATAGCTACATTTGAAGTTCTGCTTGCTAACCATCAACATAGACCCCTAAATTCTGATTCGCAGACACTTCAACCTTTTGACCTATGTCATTCCTACCAACATGGACATGACCACCGACTGCTCCCTGTCCCCTGGAAGAATATCCTGCAGGCACAGTGACATTCCTTAACTCACTATCCTGGAATTACATTGATAGTCATAGAAACGTCGCCTTCAATTTATTGAATTGCCTCTGACTATTACACGTCCCTCCTCCTCTCTCCTCTCGTGTACATTACGCCACTCGTGGTACTACAAACATTCCTCTGACTGCACTTCGCTGAAGACGAGAGCACATATGTAAGCTTCCAAACTGGCAAACTGAATTTTAATTTGAGCATCATGCTATTTTTGTGTTACCTGATTTCGATTGACTGGGCGACCTAACCCTTCATTCTTCCCGTTCGTCATGTCTGCATGGTGTCCTTACTTTGTATATGCTATACACCTAAGTCTCGGCATCACTGATATCCCACAGAGTCTCCAGTCGCTGTCTGAGCTCCAGGACACCCCAGTGCTCATCCAGGATGCCGCAGGGGATACGACATCCCAATGGAAGAGAACACATCTTCCACTTGATAAACTTGTGTTGCCATATCTTCAACTGCGACATAGCAGGTGTTAATAATTAATTATGTCAGACGAAGTTAATATCAGGGAAACAACATGAGGGTTATGTCCCGACTCCAACAGTGGATGACTGAGATTATTTCACTATATTTGCTCAGACGTTCAATTATTCCACTTGTTTCTGAGTTCAACCCTTCTTTCGGAAGATGTCAAAATAAATTTGCAAACTTAAAGCCATTTGAAGAGAGTCGCTTGTAACGGTGTATTGTCAACCAATGAACTTACAGCTTTTTCTGTCATGTCTCTTTCACTTCTTTCAAACTCAGCGCAGACCGGTCCCAGCAGCAGAAAGAGGTCAGTCTGACTCCAAGGTCCACGTAATCTTCCCACTCTTACTTCACTCTGCTCCCTCACAGAGTCATCATCTCTGTGACTCTCAGGTAGGTATAATCCTCCAGCTCCCACTCCACGCTTCTCCCTCACACAGCCACCGTCTCTGTGATTCCCAGATATGACTATGATCCTCAGTGCTGACTTATATCCTCCCAATTTGCTGCCTCTGTGACTCCCAGTCGTGGGTTATCCTCAAGCTTCTGCTCCAAGTTGCTTCGTCACATGTTAACTCCATCTTTGACTCAGGTACTGACTTCGAGCCTCCTGAACTGCTGCTTCTTCAATTCCCCGCCTCAGTAGGCCTCGATTCTCGCTGCTAATTTATATTCTCCAGCTCTGTGCTGATCACTATCAGGATTTCTGCATTTGTGGTTCGCAGGTGATGGTAGTCCTCAATGTTTGGCCTAAATGTCGAACGTGCTCTGCCGCCCTGCTCCCTCACAGGATTGCTGCTGTGCCTAAATGATAATGGAAAATAGGAGGATTGGAGGGCACGGAGTGGCAGTGTGACTGAGCGAGCTGTAAGGAATGGAACAGGTTATCTGGAGAGGTAGGATGACCGACAGAACGTAAGATGTAGGAAGAGTTCCAGGCACTGAAGAAGGCACAGTTGAAGGCAGTGAAGAAGGCGACCATAATGGAGAGATTGTGGCTTTTTGGTGATGGATCTTTGTAGAGCCAAAATGGTTTTTTGTGAACTGCTTATAGAAATATAAAGATTTCAAAATATGCATAAAAGTGAGAAGCGTCGCAAGTACTGAAAACTGCTGGATGTCTTATGAAGTTGACGGCGTGTATTTTACATTTAGGAAAGAGTGAAAGCTCTTCTGCACTGTGAGTCAGAAGACATGTATCTTGTGACTCACGAGCAGTCTCAGATTGCCATTGCAAGTACAAAATACGTAACGTTTGGCTGTTTTCACAACGGTTTGACCAATCACTTTAATATGGGCTTATATTTGATCAGTATATTCTTATGGGGTGGCAGGTAGACAACAAGTATTTAAGACAAAGAAGGCTCATAGTTGTACAATAGACAATAGGTGCAGGAGTGGGCCATTCGGCCCTTTGACCCCGCACCACCATTCATTCTGATCATAGCTGATCATCCACAATCAGTATCCTGTTCCTGCCTTATCCGCACAACTCTTGAGTATACTATTTTACAAGCTCTATCCATTTCTTTCTTCAAAGTATCCAGAGACTTGGCCTCCACTTCCGTCTGAAGTAGCACAATCCACACACCCAGACCCTCTGGGTGATGACGTTTCTCCTCAACTGTTCTAAATGGCCTACACCTTATTTTTAAACGGTGTCCTCTGGATCTGAACTTTCTCAAGAGCCAGGATGTCCTCCCTCAAATTTGGAGACCAAAACTGCACACAATACTCTATATGCGGTCTTACAAAGGCCCTGTCCAGCTGCAGAAGGATCTCCTTGCTCCTTTGCTCAATTTCTCTTGTTATGAAGGCCAGCATGCCGTTAGATTTCTTCACAGTCTGCTGTAGGTGTATGGTTGCTTTCATTGACTGATGTCCACAAACACCTATGTCTCATTGTACTTACCCTTGAGCTAACTTGACTCTATTTCGATAGCAATCTGCATTACTGTTCTTGCCACAAAAGCGTATAACCGCACGTTTATCCACATTAAACCGCATCTGCCATGCACCCGTCCACTCACCCAGCCGTCCAAGTCACCCTGTATTCTCATTACATCGTCCTCACATTTCACCCTGCCGTCCAGCTTTGTGTCATCAGTAAATTTGCTAATTTAACTTTTTATACTTTCATCTCTATCATTAATGTAGATTGTAAATAGCTGCGATGCCAGCACCGAACCTTGTGGAACTTCACTGGTCACAACGTGCCATTCCAAAAGGGACCCATTTATCATTACTCTTTGCTTCCTGTCAGCCAGCCAATTTTCAGACCAAGCCAGTATTGTGCCTCCAATGCAACATGCCCTAACTTTGCTCACTAATCTCCTATATGGGATTTTATCAAAGGCTTTCTGAAAGTCCAGGTACACTATTTCCACTGGCTCTCCTTCTACATCTTCATAGTGACATCCTCAAAAAAATCCAGAAGATAAGTCAATCACGATTTCCCCTTCGTATATACATACTGACACTGACCTATCCTGTTACTGTTATCCAAATAAGTCGTAATTGTATCTTTAAAAATTGACTCCAACATCTTTCACACCACTGACATCAGCCTAACCAATCTATAATTCCGTTTTCTTTCTCCCTCCTTTCTTGAAAAGTGGGACAAACGTAGCCACCCTCCAATCCTCAGGAACTGATCCTGAATCTATAGAACATTGAAAAATGATTACGAATATGTCCACGATATCTAGAGCCACCTCCTTAAGTATACTGGGATGCAGACCATCATGTCCCGGAGACTTAGCAGCCTTCTGTTCTTACAGTCTATCCAACACAAGTTTGTGCTTAATATAAATTCACTTCAGTTCCTCCATTACCACAGATCCTTCAGCCACTATTACATCTGGGAGACAGATCCAAATTACCTATTCAACTCGTTTGCCATTTCCTTGTTCCCCATCATAAATTAACGCGTTTCTCTCTTCAAGGGCCCAGTTTTAGTCTTAACTATTTTTTTTTACCTTTTCACATACCTAAAAATGTTTTTACTATCATTCTTTATATTTTGGACAGTTTGCCCTCGTACCTCATTTTTGCCTCCACTTATTGCCTTTTTAATTATCCTCTGTTGCACTTTAAAGGTTTCGAGGAGAAAGTGAGGTCTGCAGATGCTGGAGATCAAAGTTGAAACTTTATTGCTGGAACAGCACAGCAGGTCAGGCAGCATCCAGGGAACAGGAGATTCGACGTTTCGGGCACAGGCCGAAGAAGGGCCTGTGCCCGAAACGTCGAATCTCCTGTTCCCTGGATGCTGCCTGACCTGCTGTGCTGTTCCAGCAATAAAGTTTCCACTTTAAAGGTTTCCCAGTCCTCCGGCTTCACGCTCATCTTTGCTATGTTATACTTCTCTTTTATCTGTATACAAACCTAAGATTCTTTCGTCAGACACGGCTGCAAGTGCCTCTCCTTAGGATCTTTCATTGTCTTTGGAATGAAATGATCCTGCACCTTCTGCATTATATTCAGAAATACCTTCCATTGTTGTTCAACTGCCATCTTTGCTCGGGTATTAAACCAATTAACTTTGGCCAGCTTCTCCTTCAAAGCTCCATCGTTCCCTTTGTTCATCTGCAAACTGACTCTTCTGATCTTCCCTTCTCCCTCTCAAATTGCAGATTAAAACTTATCATATTATTGTACTATCTCCTAATGGCTCTTTAACTTCGAGGTCCCTGATCAAATCCGGTTCTTTGCTTTACACCAGTTCCAGAATTCTTCCTGGTAGGCTCCAACATTCTAAGAAACCGTCTCGGATGGACTCTACAAATTCCCTTTCCTGGGGTCCAGTACTATCCTGGTTCTTCCAGTCTTCTTGCCTGTTGAAATCCCCGATAACAACTGCAGTAATACCCTTGCGACGGTCAATTTCAACTCCTTATTCAACTTACACCCTACATCCAGACTACTGTTTGGGGACCTGTGCATAACTTCCATTATGGTCTTTATATCACTAGAATTTGTCAGCTCTATCATTACTGACTCTACATCATCTGATTCTATGATTCCCCCCATCCACCAGACTGAATAATTTTACTTATGAAAAGGGCCACCACACTCCCTCTGTCCATCAGCTGTCCTTGCGATAGCACGTATAGCATTGAATATTCATTTGCCTGATTCTGTCCACTTGAAGCCACGTCTCAATTATCTCCACAACATCAATTTCCAACTGAGTCTCAAGCTCATCCACCTTATTTCTTATTCTTCGTGCATTGACATATAATATTTTAATTTGTTACTCTCCTCGCCCTTCCAATTAATCCTTATTTCACTTGCCCACACTGTATAAACCCTTCTTGAGATTTCTGCTCCGTTGATTCTGTTTTGTTTCCTAACTTCTCTTATTCTCACTTTCCCTTTAACTTCCTTCTTGAATTTCCAGATTGTCCCCTCCCCTCCTTTCGACTCAGTTTAAACACACCTGTGGTGCAGTGCCAAACCTGTCTGCCAGAATATTGGTCCCCCTATCTATTAAGGTGCAATCGATCTCTCTTGTATCATTTATCCTGACCGCATATCCCAATGATCCAATAATTAAAATCCTTGCTTCCTACCGCAGTTCCTCAGCGACATATTCAAGTTCATTATCTCTCTGTTCCTGCCCTCTCCGGCCCGAGGAACTGGAAGCAAACGGAGAGGTTACAGAGGATCGGACTTTTAAACAAGAATAAAGGCATTTGAGTGATCAACAGCGCAGATCGGATTGGAGGAGGCCAGATACTATGACAGATTTTAAGAGTTGTAGGTGGAGGAGGACAGCACATAGAAATGGAGCGCTGCTATGTCTGCATGGAGTTACAAACGTGAGGAGGGTTGCTATGTCAGCTGGAGAGTACACGGTGTACACGGAGTACAGGGAGAGTACACGGTTGCAGTGCCTCAAAAAGCAGGAATATCGACCTTTCGGGCAAAAGCCCTTCATCAGGCTTTTGACCGAAACGCCGATTTTCCTGCTCTTCGGATGCTGTCTGACCTGCTGTGCTTTTCCAGTACCACTCTGATCAAAACTCTGGTTTCCAGCATCTGCAGACCCCACTTTTGCCCAGTGTCTCAAAAAGACAGCTCACTACCACCTCTTGGAGGGCAACTCAGAATCAACACCATGGATAACAGGTGATTTTCTGAGACTAGCTCAGTGCGGAAAGGATGCATACATAAGGTGTGGGCGTCTGAAGACAGAGAAAGCTTTGGATTAATATTGGGAATGCAGGACCAATTAGAAACGACGAATTAAGAGGGCAAACTGTGGTCATCAGATATTCTTAGCGAGGAGAATAAGGAAAACCCCAAAGATGTTTATTGATATATCAGGAGCAAAAAGGTAACTCGGAAAATAGTTGACCCACTCGATGACAAAGGAGGAAGGAAATGCGAGAAATCAGACAAAATGGGTAAGATTCTTCATGAATACTTTGTTCGCTGAGAAGAGAGGCATGGCGGATGTTGAGGTTAAAGATAAATCTTTGATTACTCATAGTCAAGTCGGCATAAGAAGGGAGGAAGTGCTGGATATTCTAACAGGCATTAAGGTAAACGGGTCCCCAGGTCCGGATGGTATTTTTCCGAGGTTAGTGAGTGAAGTGAAATAAGAAATATCTGGGTCTTTAACAGAACTCTTTGTAGCATCTTTGAACATCGTGGAGCTCCCAGAGGACTGGAGAATTGCTAATCTTCTCTGCCTGTTTAAGAAGGGTAATAGCGACATTCCAGGTAATTACAGATGGTGAGTCTAACCTCAGTGCCAGCGAAGTAGCTGGAGAAGGTACTGAGGGATAGGATGCATGCCCATTTGGAAGAAGATGGTCTTATCAGTGACATGCAGCATTTTATTTGCAGGGAAGATCATGTCTTACAAACCTAATAGAATTCTTTCAGCAGATGACGACGTTTATTGGTGAGGGAAGGTACGTAGATGTCATATAGGTGGACTTTAGTAAGGCTTTTGATAAGGTCCCTCATGGTAGGTTGATGGAGAAGATGAAATAGTCTGGAGTCCATGGTGTTCCAGCTAGATGGATAGAGACCTGGTTGCACAACAGGGGACAGAGAGGAAAGAAGCTTCTAAAATTTTAGAACTTTGACGAGTAGTGTTCCATAGAGATCCATTCTGGACCTCTGCTGTTTGTGGTATAGATACATGATTTGGAGTAAGAAGTAGGTTGGCTTAAGAGCAAGTTTACAGATGACACAAAGATTGGTGGATTAGCCGATAGTGAACGCGACTGTCATAGAAGACAGCAGGATATCGATAGACTGGAGATTTGGCCAGAG
>NC_057717.1:77380239-77385235 GCF_004010195.1 Chiloscyllium plagiosum | reverse complement strand
TATTACACACTGACATCAATCGCCCCAGGACAAAAGACGGCGCTAGAATTGCGGTGACTTCAAGGTTGTTTGGAACTTGGTTAAGGATGAGGAGGTTTGGAGGATAGATGGTAGTGCAGAAATCGTCGATCATTACTTGGCACAGGTCTGATGAACTTTCTTTAAGATGGATCTTTTTTCTTTATTCTTAAAAGTGTTCGGAATAATGTTGGATAGTGATAAAAACATAAAAGCGTTTCATTGCTTTTTACATGGTTTCCGTTTTTCTCATTGCAAGAGAAGCGGCAATTGATTAATGCATTCAATCATATTGTTATATACGCAATTAAATATTTGATCTCTTGCTGACCATTCCATATTAATTCTCTCTAGTTTGTACTTCGCCACAAAAAAAATTGTTCTGCACCTAGTCTGTCAAATCATCTGAATAAAGACGTCGTCCTTTCAACCAAAGTTAAAGTCAAACTGTTAATTATTAAGTCTGCTCATACTTAATTGTGTTAATCATCGATATTCAATGATAAAAGTTTTGATACTGGTCAACTAATTGTGTCTGAGATTGGGAATTGTTTTGATCAGTCAGGCAGTTGTAACTATTTGGAATTCTGCAGCACAGAAGTCGGTGGAATCGTTCTTATTTTGTTTCCTGAAATGTGTTGTTGGTTTCGACCTGACAACGCGCCTCAGGGTTATGAATGTTTTGTTGATAAACGGTGTGGAACGGTTTGATAGGCTGCATCCTGTTAAATGGTATGGCAGAACAGAGGGTCTGAATAGCCTGTCCGATTTCCTATATTCCCATTTTTCCAGGTTTCAAGACAGAGAAATGTCTTCTTTCTGGCATTGTTCATGAAAAGCAGGCTTACGACTACACGTATTCCCCACGTGCGATGATGCTATCATTTAGCTTGTTTATATTGTCCTTCTTTCGTGAGGGCATAAAAATGCAGGTTCAAAAAAGTCTAGTTTGGATGGGTTTTTGGGCTAATATTATTATAGCTGACACATACCGTCTCAGGCAACAGGCTTTCATGTTTGAAAAGAAAACACACTTGTACAATGAAAGGGGAATAACTCGTTCTCCCAGCTCTATAGTAATGGTTGCTATCCAAGCAATTCCAAATTGGAGTTGGCCGAGTGGTAAAATCAATTGACTTGCCAACGAGAACCCCAGCTAAAGTTCCATGATAATGTCTTCAAGTCTTGCCGTGGCAAATATTTAAGTTGGAATTCAAAAGGAGAATTGGCCTGATTGCCCAAATCACATCTCTTTGTCGATTACCGTGTAGAGAAGGAAGGTGAAAGTAGGTATTGCAGATGCTGGAGGTTAGAGTCCAGATGAGTGAACTCAGGGGATAAAAATCAAGAAATAGTGACGGCAATTGTGACGGCAGCGAAACGTTTGTAATAATAATGTCCAGGATAAGAATGAAGGAGTGCCAGAAGACGCAATAAGTGATATATTTATGTCCAAGTTTCCAACATAACTTATTACGTCCTGGTCACGTCCGGAAGCAACAAGAATCTGAAGAGTACAAAAGGTAGCAAAAGATGAAGTAATGAAGAAAACAATTAAGTTCAATTCATAGAATTTTTTATTTGCTATACTGTCTAAGCGGGAGGAAGTGAGGATAGCAGATGCTGGAGATCAGAGCTGAAAAATGTGTTGCTGGAAAAGTGCAGCAGGTCAGGAAGCATCAAAGGAGCGGGAGAATCGATGCATTCCATTGGGAATGCGTTATTCAAGTATTTTCGCTTGTACTCTCTGCAACCAATAAATGAAATGTGCAAGTTTCGCAAATCATCTTTACATTGGTGATTCTGAGCAGTCTTCAGGCTTACGCATGAAACGTCGATCATATTGTCTAAGCGTAGAGTTTTATTATTGGAATGTTGCCCTTTCTTCCAAAGATGCAGGTTCTTCTTCCCTTACCTAATGAGATCAACTCTAAAAAGGATGTTACCTATATTCTCCCTGTTCAATAGCTAATCACCTGAATAATGCAGCCTAGTAGAATTAATTATGCACATTCATCACAAAATCGTTGGCAGACTGCACTGTATTGTGCTGTACTGTCCCACGTTACATGTTGTATTTTACCCTGTACTTACCCAGCAATAGTTGGGAGAACACGTCTCGTAATTGTAGAATGTATTCCATTGGGAATGCGTCATTCAAGTATCTTCGCTTGTACTCGCTGCAACCAATAAATGTAATGCACATGTTTCACAAATTATCTTTACATTGGTGATTCTGAGCAGTTTCCTTTTTATGTCACCAGTGTTAGTGTTATATCTTGATCTCTGTCTGACAATATAAATGCTGCTTTATTCCATTTGAGCCTTGTTGTTTTCATTTTCGACACTCATCTGTTCGGCGTTGATATTCTTTTTTCTCCACGGGCCTTGTATGATGAACTTTGCTCATGTCCGTTTAAATTTGGATTTGATTATTACATGCCAGTGTTGCGTCATCCACTCCGATTTAGTACAGCTGGGTCCGGCACTGAAAGTCTATTTAAGCGTTGATGTAAAATAAATTTTGGTGTTCTAGGCACAAATGCAAACATAATTCGATGGTTTTCCCAAGACCTAAACAGTAATTTTGTCATGATAATTTAAAACGAAATTTTGTGAGAGAAAATGACTGAAACATGATACTGAAGCTGGAAGTAATATCCTTTTAAAACATTTACTTTGATTCTGCCAAATATCAAAGTCTTCCGTACTTCTGTGACAATTAATCTCTTTCACATGTTTCTGCGACCATTTTAAACATCCGTGCATCTCTTGCCTCTCGATATTTCTCTGATGCTCTGCAAATTCGGAATAAATTAACGATAACAAATGTACGACGCAATCGTTTTGTTGAAGTGGATAAACCTTCAAAGTCGCGGCACTACCATTGAGGGAGGCATTTGACTCGTTACCAAAAGGTCTAATAATCCCATTTTTTCACCTGACAGTGTATGGGGATTGAGGACTGGATATAAAATTTTCTGAATTTGTTCATAATGCCTCTCTGTTATTGGAGCCCTCATGTCTCCTTATCTGTACTTCTGTTCCCGTCTATTCTCTGTGCCTCTCTATGCCTCTGTTTCTCTGCCAATAAAAGTTACAGAATCTTTTCCAACTCTGTATTTTAGATATTTTGTCCGCCTTGGACTTCCCTGTCTCCCCGTTTATCTGTATCTTACTGTATCCTTCTACCCTTTTCTGATTTTGCCACATTACCTGTCTCTCTCATCCTGCATGTGTTTGTCTTTGCCCGACACTTGCTTCCTCCCGTCGATGTCTCTGCATTTCTCTCTCTCTGTCTCCTCCAATACTCTTTCGACAGCCAGTTTGATGTTACAGGCAGTGAAGTGCAAAATCTGTTGAGTTGTTGCAATTGAGGACAAGTTCGTAGTTCGTTCTGCATGAAAACCAAAGTTGCAATAAAATATCAATAATATTTATTAATTTACTCAGTTCCTCTTGTTCTTCGTGCTGTCAGGTCAATGTTGGAGGCAATTGTTTGATTAATGATTTGCACACTTATAACTATCCAGAAGTAGTACTTGAATACTTCTGTTCCAGGATGCGCTGTGCTCCGACTCAGGCTGCTGCAGTTCAATTGCAGCAATGACATCTTTTCGACAGTGTGGATGCTTTCCGGGTGTAGTGTTTTCGCAAGGAAACTGGAAGCAGCTCATATAGCTCGTTAATGCTGGAACACTTTACGCTCAATCAACAGTAAAATGATTGAACGAGTCACCATCAGTGCTATTAGCAGCACGTGCTTCGACAATAACCTGATTACTGACACTCTGTGTGTGGTAAACGAGCGCCAGTGAAATACTTCCTTCACTACAACATTATTTTCAAATACGAACTAAGGATCTGAATGCCAGATTTGAGATGAGAGCCACTGCCCTTTTTATCAAGATCGGATTTGACGAGGTTTGGCAACACGGAGGAGTAGAAAATCTGGAGTTAATGTGAAGCCAGTGTCAACTTTCTGCCAACTTGTGTCATAACTGACACAAAGGGAGATGGGTGTGGTTATTTGTGGTTAGTCATCTGAGTTGCAAAAGACCTCTCCAAGAGCTTTTCAATAGAGCGACACATTTAGTATCATATCCAAATCATCACTGATCTTCCTTCCATCAAAAGGTAACAAGTAGACATATTATCTCAAGATAACACAATGCGGAACGAATCCTCACTCAACAAATACCGCAGCAGTGCATCTGCAAATGCAGAGCGACCTCTGCCATATCTGTTGTTTGGCTGAAAAGTGGCAATTCATATTTATCTCACACAAAATTCAAGCAACTACAATCTCCAACATTACAGAATCTTAACATATACCCTTGACATTAAGTGGAGTTATCATCACTGAATTTCTGCAAGAGCATGTCACTGGCTAAAAGCTCTGCACCACGTAACTCTCCTCCAGAACAACAAAATGGCTCACCACGATCTCTCAGTCACAAGGTTGGATTGTGATGAAATATGTTGCACGTGCCTGGATGCGGTGAAAATGACATCTGAAAGCTTCATGCCTTCTGTCGGCGGTTGTCCATGTTGTTGAGTTGATTCATTTCACGTTGGTGTGAAATGTCTCTTGGTTAATGTGTGTTTTTATATTTTTGCCTATATGTGAATGCGCATGGATGCATGGATGAGTCTTTCAGACAAAGAGACCCACGGCACGGAAAAATAAATCTGTTGGCTCCCAGTGTCCATGCCTGTCTATCTTCGTTTGCTCTTTGTCGCTTCTTGCTTTTTTTTGAAAATAAACAAGACTGGATCTATTGTTTTCGATCAGATGTCGATCTATTTGTTCATATGGTCAAAATGACACATTCGGGAAGTTACATCAAAATCCCAGGCTGAAGCAGGGCATCATTTCGGATGAATGCTTGGGGAGCAGCAGCGTAGATCTGAATGTTACACCTTAAGACCGTCCAAGGGACAGAGAGACATGGGCTGTTAATTTCACTCACAATAT
>NC_057717.1:77369899-77379520 GCF_004010195.1 Chiloscyllium plagiosum | reverse complement strand
TTAAGCTTCCCTTTCTGTTCACTTTCTTATGATTAGAGTCAATCTTTACTTATAGATCGATTCGACTGCAATGTCTGTCTTCAGACAAACTCAGAAAAAAAATTGCGAAGACATTGTAATGTGGATACTTGAAGAGACAAAGACCTTGTTTCTGTGTTGTAATTTCCTTTGTTCTTTGTTCTTTGTACACAGTGTAAACTGTGTTTGGATCTGCCAGCCAAAAATAGTGATTAAGAAGGCAAATGTTAATCATTTAAGATCGGCATTGCTCTGATATTTGTTTTATAAATGAAAAAAAAGAGACCTTTGCCACGTGGTGGTTCCATGCAAATTGAATGTAGCATAATTTCACCATAATGATATCTGGGCAGCAAATGGTTAATGACTGAAAGCCATGGATTATATACTTATGTAATTCAGACGTCAATTCGCTACTGACTACGTCCTGCAAGTTCTCTTCGAAAATAACAGAAATCGATCATCAGGACAACAATCTCCGTTGCATGTGCATGGCAGGCGCTCGCTCCCTATTCGGCAATAAATAATTGACATTTCAACTCACCAAACTTGTCTACTTTCTACAATACACCACTTTGCAGTGTAATGGAAGAGTCTCAACATTCTTGAATGCTTTCAACTCCAACAACACACGAACAGCACACACAATCGAGGTCGAAGTGATAGGTTCAGATAAAGAGCAAGTCTAAAATCTCCAACTTTGTGTACATTCTCTACTTACAAACTGTAGTAGCAACACACTGTCGTAGCAACGTGTGCCTTCTGGAGGACCCATAGTTTTAACACACCAAGTCATCATTGTCAACAAGAAAGTTACTAACTTCACCCTGAATAACTTCAATCGATCAAACATCGAACCCAACAAGTCACTGCCGCTGCCCTTTTGAGATGAATACACATTCAATACCTGTAAGGAATTCAGCCTGCAACAACTTTAACGTTCTCATTCAAACCAACACCTGACATGCCGGCTTGTTCAGCTCGCAGGGTGGTTGGTTGACAATATAGTGTACTAACAACATTGTGGCATCCAATCCCATATGGGCTAAGGTTACCATGAAGGACTCTTCTTGTCAACCTTTCCCCTGTGTGGAGGCATCCTAATCCTCTATTTAAACAGATGGGTAGATAGATAGAGAGATTTGTAGATAGACAGACAGATGGACAGATAGAAGACGTCGATGCTTTGGACGCATTGGGCCTGTAGAACACTCAGAGCACTGTCAAGGAACAGAAATATAGACTGATGGAGGAGTGATGGTGTCGACTTTTGTTGAGAAAATGTGTATTTAAGGCAAAATACTAACTTTACTTCTACCAACAAAGATGAGTTTTCGAGTGTAGGAGATTTTCGAATACTCTGTTTTACTTCCATGTGGAAGTTATAATTATCACTGTAATTCAATACGGTGAGTACCTAAAAGCAGCCGTGGTTAGTGATTGCAGTAGCTGCTGTTGGAGAACATATCAAAGCTTGCTGTGACACATATCGGGGAAGGTGGTACATCAGTTAGGTCTCTCTGCCCCAGGGTTAATGTCCATACCATTGCTGTATAAATGTCACAGCTAGAATTTGTGACATTATACATTGGATACAATTAATAAATGTTCTGGGATTGAATGAATCAACAAAAGATAAACTGAAACACACGGAAAGCAGCGCCAGAAAATTTGCCTGAAATAAGCTATTAAGGGACAAAGATAGGCTGTGCCTTTGAAAATGAAAACATCTTGGTATTTCCTGGAAATGGTGTCGATATTTATATAACTGAAACTGCTTTAAGACCGTAAGACGAGAAGACATAGGAGCAGCAATTACGCCATTCAGCCAAACCAGTCTGCTCCAACATTCTAACATGGCTGACACGTTTCTAAATGCCAAACTCCCGTTTTCTCCCTGTATCATTTGACCCGCTCGATACACCTGAAAATAGCAATTTCAGTCTTAAATATACTCCATGACTTAGGCTGCACAGCCTTCTGTGGCAAAGAATTCCATCGGTTCACCATTCTCTGGCTGAAGCGGTTTCTCCTCATCTACATTCTAAAAGGTCCTCCCTTTTCTCCAAGGCTGTGCTCTCGGGTCTTAGCCTCTCCTACAAATGGAAACATCTTCCCAATATCCATCCTGTCCAGGCCATTCAAATTCTGTAAGTTTGAATTGGATACCCCTCATCCTTCTAAACTCCATCCAATACATACCCAGGGTCCTCAAATGTTCCTCATATGTTAAGCATTTCACTGCTTGTCGCATTCTCGTTAACCTCCTCTGAAAATGCTCCAGGGCCATTGCATCTTTTCTGAGATAACAGGTCCAAACGTGAGCACAATACCCCAGATGTGGTCTGACAGGTTCTTGGCAAGCTGAATGTTTTATTGCCACAGAGAATAAACCTTGATCTGCAGATGGATTTAAACAGTTAATCAGAGGAAATCTGTGCATTGGAACAGGCAGGTACGGCAAATGTAACGAGGAACAAAGATCTTTCCTCTGAGACGGAAGCAAGGTACAATGTCAAGGATGCCAAGATTCTAGATCATATTTTGGATGAAATAACACTAAAGAATCAGCAATATTTAACTTCATCGTCCTGAAATTTTGAATTTGCAATGCTGTGACTTGTCTGAATAATGCATGACGAAAATCTTCCTCATTATCTCTCGTAAGATGAAAAATAAATAAAACAAAACACTCAAGCTCACAAATTCTTAATTCGGGTACCTTTCCAACTGAGGGATCGGAATTAAACTCAATATATTTGGATGAATATTTGGGTAAGGTTAGCATAAAATTAATACTCAGGAAAATAATTGGTACCATTGTAATAGCATTAAATGCTGAGGCCAAGAAAATGCATCTTGCTTTCAAAGAAAGGTAATGGATATGACTACATGTGTTGAAATGTGGTGCAACACTGCTGGAACAATGTGACCAATGGTACCGTCTGTGATCTGTTGGGAATAGAATGCCCATTTGACTGATGTCCTTGCTCTGGATAGTTTATCCAGTGCTTATGTTTGGATATTCCTATCATGAATTGCTTTCGCGCAAAGTCGGGCTGATTTGCATTGTCATTACCGAACCCGAATAAAGAGACGGTAATAATATATGTTGTTTGGTAGTGAGACCATCAAGAATTTTTCCCTCATTCTGTTCAATTCGTGCCATTGAGCATAATTGTTCATGAAACAGCACAGAGATTGCTCCAACGTTCACCAGAAGTTTCATATAAAGGATAACAGATCTTAATTTTCCTTCTGAGCTTTTTGAGATCATATTGTTTTATTTCTAGTGCACCGAATGATTTACTTTTTTTATTTTCTACAGTTCATTTAGATTCTAATTGCAGTGGCATAATTCTGGCACTAACATGGTTTCCAATTGCAAGGGGCATGCATTGCTGCCTGTGTAGTTTCTGGGCTGCTCAGTCGTTTGCATTTAAATCGTTTGCCAGTCATATGCATCGAATGGCGTACAGCATGGAAACAGGCCGTTCGGCCCAAAAAGTCCACACTGACCCACCGAAGAGTAATCTACCTAGACCCATTTCCCTCTGACTAATTCATCTAACACTATGGGGAATTGAGAATGGACAATTCATCTGACCTGCATCTCTTTGCACTGTGGGAGGAAACGGAAGCACCAAGAGGAAATCGACGCAGACCCGGGGAGAATGTGCAAAATCCTTACAGACAGTCACCCAAGACCGGAATTGAAACTGGGTCCCTGGCGCTATGAGGCAGCAGTGCTCACCACTGAGCCACCGTGCTGCCCCGAAGACTTTCCTTGTATTTTATTTTTGTCTCACAGAGGGATTGTCAATATATAGATTCTGAAATGTCTGGTTTAACTACTTGAGGAAGCATTTCAGTTTTAAAACAACCACTTGTACAATTCATCCCGCTCAGCTTTTCTCTGGCTTGGTTTATGCTCCTGGTTGAAGAAATGGCTGCATGAAAGTAGGTGTTCCATGTGGATTCTCTGTGACATCTCTCTCTCTCCTGTAAAAACATGCTTCTGATTTTACCTGTTTGTCAAGGTGGGGGCGGGGTGTTCATGGGGACTGTTCTCAGTATTTGGAACAGAATAATTAACTTTCTTGGGTTCTTGACGTGGCTTGGGATCTTAACTAGTTAAGGTATCGTATATTCCGTTCCCTTTTCTTTGTTTTTCATTCTGTAATTGTCATGGAAAAAATAGGAAATGGAAAGGATTCCAACTGTGTTAGTTATAGTTATTTTACTACTGATATACAATACCCACCAATGTTAGTTTCTATAGTCTCTCTAGTTCTGCCACTATGGTGTTTCCGACATTAAACTTAATCTTATTCTAGTGTACTATACTTAGATATTTACTATTACATTTGCCACAAAGTCTTTATACTCAGGCTCGCCCTGCTAGCTACTGATTAGATATTTGTTGTCACATGTTGCCACAATGGTCTACATCAACCTGAATCTGCTGAACCTGCTAACTGCTGATTAAATATTTGCTATTACGTCCTGTCATGATTATTTTAAGCAGCCGGGGTTGATTTCACTGATTATTGTTATCTCATCTTGTCTTAATGATCTTTTAGCCCAATCCTGACTTCGCCAATTTGTGTAGAAGCATTCCACAACCCCTTTGATGTTTCCTTTAGATTAGTGTAACATTTCACAGACTCTTTCTAATTGTTCACGAAAGGTCTTTATGCTTTAGCCCTTATCATGCTTTTAGACTTTCTATTTTCGAAATAATCTTGTAAATAAATAGTATTTTATTTAATTCTGCTTGCCTGGGCCACCTTCATTACTGCTGGAAGATTGATTTTACACATTCTTCAAACATCAAACAAATTGAGGATCCAGCCTACCTTCTTGAAATGTTCTGAGAGGGACTGGCCTGGTCCATAACACTATTGAGCGTTGATGGAGACAGGAGTTGAATGTGCAAGATGAAGTTGCGGTGCCGATCAGTATGATTGCTTTGCCTCGCCAGGAGTTGAAAATTTTGAGCGTTGGTGCACATGCATTGCGTAAGCGTATTGATTGTGTAGAAGACATTGAGAAGTCAGGAGATAAGTTATTTACTCATTACACAATCTACTGGCTGCTGACGACCGAACTTAAAAATGAGAAAGATTGTCAGAAGATATTACAGGACGTGGGATCAGTTGAAGAGGTGAGCAGAAAAATGTTAGATGTACTTTAATCCGAACAAACATGAGTTTTGATTTGGGAATATCAAGTGCAGGTGGAAATTATAAAGTGAATGGAAGAACCCTAAGGAGTATTGATATGCAAAAGAATCTGGGTATGCAAGTTCACAGATCACTGAAGGTAGCAGCACAAAAAGATAAGGGAGTAAAAAAGATCTATGGCATGTTTGCCTTCATTTGAAGGGGCACTGAATATAAGGATCACCAAGCAATGCTGCAGTTTTGCAGTTTTTCAGCCATGCAAAACTGGAAATGTTCTTGTCATCAGCACATGAAGGATGTGGATTTTTCGGAGAGGGTACATTAAACGTTAGCCACGATGTTGTGTGGTCTGGCGAATAATAGACATGAAGAAAAGTTGGAAAGACAGGAATATTTGCACTGGACTGCGGGACGTTATGGGGCTACCCAATCGAAGTTAATGGTACAGTTGGAGTGGAAAGTCTGAGGCTTTTACCGAGGGTAGAGAGGTCAATTACTAGGGGACACAGGTTCAACGTTAGGGTTGGGTGGATTGGATAAGTTAAAAGAAATGTGCGAATTACCATTTTCCACACATAGGGTGCTGTGAATATTCAATGAACTGCCAGTGGAGATGGCGGAAGCAGACACAATGCCAACAATCAAGAAGCATGAATAGGAAGGGAATAGATGGATATGAATGTTGTAAAGGAAGACATGACTTGGAGATGCCGGTGTTGGACTGGGGTGTACAAAGTTAAAAATCACACAACACCAGGTTATACTCCAACAGGTTTAATTAGAAGCACATGAGCATTCGGAGCATCGCTCTTTCATCAGGTGATAGACAGCTTTGTTGTAGATGGACACAATGTGGCAGCGCAGCCTTGCTGGGCTGAAGCGCATTTCCATATGCTGTATTGTTGTTTGTTCTTTCTTTTTTTTCAAACCTACTTACTATTCAGTAGGATCATGACTGATCAGACCTTCCTCACGTCTTCGTTTGGGCGTCTTCCCTGTCAACCATTACTGATCAAAAACTTCATGATCTATGCTTGTCAGCCCTAAAACTACAGAAAGCGGTTGACGTACAACTGTCTATGACAAGGAGTTGAGAAGTCTTAGACGCAACAGAATGTATTGGAACTAAAAAGAAGAACATAAGAATGTAAGAACTACAATCTGGCCCTTTGAGCCTGCTCCACCATTTAATAATGTTAGAGCTGATCCTGTCATGGCCTCAGCTCCATTTGCCAGTGTATTGGATACCACATCGAAAGGACCCGACACAGTTGATTACACGAGTGGCAGTACGCAGAAATTGCTTTTGGATGTACAAGTTTAATTTGGGGAATGAATTGAAGTGAGAGGGAGATCTGAGCTCAGGTCTTGCAATTATTGTGTTGAATGAGAAGGTACTGGGAATTGCAAGTGGGTTGGTGGGGGTTGTGTGCCTCACAAGGGAGTCTCAGCGGGAATGGTCTCTCCGGAATGCACATCTGGCTGCCGTGGGAAATTTATCACTGAACGTGGGGTCTGTTTGAAGGTGGCAAAAATGGTTGCGAATGATGAACTGTATCCGGAGATTGGTGAATACAATGCGAGGGCTGGTGGAATTCTGTTCTTGTGGTGATTGGAGGGGTGGTGTTCAAGGAGTGGCCATGCTGGATGCGGAGGAGAGTTTCTGGTGGGCAACGTTGAACACATGCGAAAATAAATTGTGGTTTTCTGAAGAAGGTATTTTCGACAGTGCAATTGTCCTCCTGGGAGCAGATACAGTGGACGTTGAAGAATTGGGTATAAATGACAGCATTTCTTAAAGGACGCAGCATGGGAGGAGTTTAAGTCAAGCATTTTTTGGAGTCGGAGGTTTTGAAGGAAATGTTCATGCTCAGTCGGTGGTTGCAAATGGTGATCGAGAGGTCCCAGCAATGGAGGGGCATGTCTGAGATTCTCCGGGTCAAGTTGAGATCGGGGTGGAATGTGTTCGTGAAGTTGATAAAATATTAACCCTTCGAGTGTGAGCAGGAGTTGCTGCAGATGCAGTCCATAAGACCATAAGACCATAAGACATAGGAGTGGAAGTAAGGCCATTCGGCCAATCGAGTCCACTCCGCCATTCAATCATGGCTGATGGGCATTTCAACTCCACTTACCCGCATTCTTCCCGTAGCCCTTAATTCCTTGTGACATCAAGAATTTATCAATCTCCGCCTTGAGGACATTTAGCGTCCAGGCCCCCACTGCACTCCATGGCAATGAATTCCACAGGCCCACCACTTTCTGGCTGAAGAAATGTCTCCGTATTTCTGTTCTGAATTTACCCCCTTTAATTCTAAGGCTGTGTCCCCGGGTCCTAGTCTCCTTGCATAACGAAAACAATTTCCTAGCGTTCACCCTTTCCAAGCTATGTATAATCTTGTAAGTTTCTATTCGATCTCCCCTTAATCTTCTAAACTCCAATGAATACAATCCCAGGATCCTCAGCCGTTCCTCGTATGTTAGAAATACCATTCCAGGGACCATCCATGTGAATCTCCGCTGGACACGCTCCAGTGCCAGTATGTCCTTCCTGAGGTGTGGGGACCAAAACTGGACACAGTAATCCAAAAGGGGCCTAATCAGAGTTTTATAAAGTCTCAGTAGCACAACGGTGCTTTTATATTCCAACTCTCTTGAGATAAAAGATAACATTGCCTTCGCTTTCTTAATCACGGACTCAACCTGCATGTTTACCTTGAGAGATCCTCGACTAGCCCTCCCAGATCCCTTTGCACTTTGGCTTTATGAATTTTCTCACCGTTTAGAAAGTAGTCCATGCTTGTATTCATTTTCCAAAGTGCAAGACCTCGCATTTGCTCACATTGAATTCCATGAGATGAATTTCCCATCCCACGTGTTCGACTATGCCCCCCCATAAGATCGCCTTCACTTCCTGGACGACTGCCTTGAACCCCATCCCTTCAATCATAACAAGATCAGAAACCCTTGTCCTCACGTTCCACCTCACCAACTTCTGGATCAATTGATTATCCTCTGCCATTTCTATCACCTACAAACAGACGCTCTGACCGGGATATATTTATCTCCCCTCTCCCATTTGCACTCTGGAGTGACAATTCCTTCTGAGACGCCCATACATGACCCACGCCCCCACCAAACTACCCGCTACTCACAGCACCTTCACTGGCACCTCAGGAAATGCAAAACCTGCGCCAATACCTCACTCCAAACCTCCATCCGAGGGTCTAAATCCTTCAGCATCCGATAGAGGTTTACCTGTACTTCCACACACAACATCTAATTTGGCATTTGCTCTGGATGTAGCATCCTCGACACGAGGGAGACAGGACGCCAACTTACAGAATGTTTAGAGAACATCTCTGGGACACACTCACTAAAAACGTGCCCACTACCCTGAGGCCGAACACTTTCATTCCCCCTTGCAGCGCATAAAGGACATGCAAGTCATGGCCCTCTTCCACCGCCAAGTTTAGGTGCCTGATGCCGGGAGGAAGAAGGCATCATCTTCTGCCTTAGGGCTATCCAACCACACGAGATCAATTTGGATTTCACAAATTTCCTCATTTTCCCTGTCCCCACCTTATCCCAGATCAAGCCTTCCAACATTGCCCTGTACTCCTGAACTGTCGGAGCTGTCGATTTTCCCTCCCACCTATCCGCTCCACCCTCCTATCTGATGGATCACCTTCACCCTCTCCTCAATCTGCCTAGGTTGTGGAAGAATTACCTCCGCCTTTTCAACTGGTTTTCCAAATAGGCTGCTGGGTTTTCTATATCACCAAATTAATCCCCGCTCAAAGCTTCGGGACTGACCTGAAATGCGTAACAGCCTAAGGGCCTGCCACACCCTTTGTCTTATTCGATCAAACCCAGCACCATCATTAATCAGTTTGACACAATATTGTTCAGATGTTTTCAGTCCATCATCTCTCTAAATACCTGAAGTCCCACCACCTGAATTAGCAGTGCCTTCAAATCCCCCAAAGCCAACAACTGTCCTCTGGTTTCATCTTCAAGGGGTCCAAAACATTTCTAACACCAATGTGTAAACTGGATAACAGATTTGTCAGACTTTCCAGATCCTGGGTTCCCCAAGGAATGCATTGTGGCTGTCTCCCCATTTCAAAACAATGGCAACATCATCCCCTGTGTGGGCTTCTTTCCGTCATTAAAGTTGCTACATTGTGATTCGTCATCAGATTCCAATCCGAACCTAAATTGTATTTTCTCTCACCTCTCTGCCTGTGTTGTTGTCTTCTCTGCTCCGGTCCCTGCATCACTCTTTGCCTGTGTCTGCACAACATTCCTGGAGTAACTTAGATGAGCGACATAGTCTCTTTGATCTCTTAACATGCGCAACGTTTGAATTTCACCGCACCATCTTTCTTTTTCCAGGTGTTAAGCTTCTAATTCT
>NC_057717.1:77341798-77369399 GCF_004010195.1 Chiloscyllium plagiosum | reverse complement strand
CAACAAAATGGCTCACCACGATCTATCAGTCACAAGGTTGGATTGTGATGATATATGCTACACTTGCCTGGATGCGGTGCAAATGACATCTGAAAGCTTCGTGCCTTCTGTCGGTGGTTGTTCATGTTGTTGAGTTGATTCATTTCGCGTTGGTGTGAAATGACTTTTGGTTAATGTGTGTTTCTATATTATTGCCTGTATGTGAATGTGCATGCATGCATGGATGAGTCTTTCAGACAAGGAGACCCACGGCACGGAAAAAAAAATCTGTTGGCTCCCAGTGTCTCCATGTCTGTCTATCTTTGTTTGCTTTTTGTCGCTTCTTGCTTGTTTATTTTGGAAAATAAACAAGACTGGATCTATTGTTTTCGTCAGATGTCGATCTATTTGTTAATCTGGTCAAAATGACACATTCGGGAAGTTACTTCGAAATCCCAGGCTGAAGCAGGGCATCATTTCGGATGAATGCTTGGGGAGCAGCAGCGTAGATCTGAATGTTACACCTTAAGACCGTCCAAGGGACAGACAGACATGGGCTGTTAATTTCACTCACAATATAAAAATCATTTAACAACTCTGGTGCCATGAAATGGTTAGGATGCGGGAGCTTGTATGTATCATCACTTATGGTCTGGTTATTTTATTATGAACAGGAGGATATCCTGTTATAATGATTGCAACTGGGGGAGGCGTTGTGTGAAAAGAAGAAAACAGCAACAAACAGCAAGAAAGACTGATCATTACCAAAAGTCTGACACGGATTGAGATTATGAAATACTGAGCGGAAGTCAGAAATTGATTGACAAGTGGACAGAGAGAAAGACAAACAGACAGGTAGATTCATACACACACACACACTCACATCACTTCACGTCACGTCACGCATTAAGAAATATTCTTTTGTTTTACCATCTCTCTGACGTTCAAAAGTGTAGCCAGACTCACACTGAAGCAGTTCAGTACGTCACAGCACCGTATGTTACACAGATACTGTAATTCATATGTTAATCAATCAAAATTGTGCCTGTCCATTCAAAAAGCTTTTCCTATTTTCCTTTCTTTTGCAAAAAAAAAAAAAAATTCTATCGTGTTTTATGGAATCACAGAATTATTCCTGTGCAGAAATCTCGGTGTAATTTGTTGTTATTAAGCACTCTTATGACAGACATAGCATGTTGCTTGATCCAGATTAAATACCATTATTCATACTTCAGAAAAAAAAACAAAGAGCAGTTACAGCACTAGTTCAGGTAAAGAGGAAAGTGCACACTCGCCACAGCACACTCACATATTGAAACACTGAAGCATTCTTTCACTCACAAATACAAACATTCCTTCTTTCTCAGTATCTCTCTCACACACGCAAACACACACACTCAAACACACGGAGATGCACACACACACAAACACAGGCACACGTGCACGTGCACAGACCAGGCTATTGTACAATAGTCTATGAAGAAAAATTGGCTGCACTAAAGGGTATGTTTAGGTAAAATAGTATTAAATCGGAAAAATGTTAAGCTTCCCTTTCTGTTCACTTTCTTATGATGAGAGTCAGTCTTTACTGATAGATCGATTCGACTGCAATATCTGTCTTTAGACAAACTCAGAAAAAAAATTGCGAAGACATTGTAATGTGGATACTTGAAGAGACAAAGACCTTGTTCCTGTGTTGTAATTTCCTTTGTTCTTTGTTCTTTTTACACAGTTTAATCTTTGTTTTGATCTGCCAGCCAAAAATAGCGATTAAGAAGGCAAATGTTAATCATTTAAGATCAGCATTGCTCTGATATTTGTTTTATAAATGAAAAAAAAGATATTTGCCACTTGCTGGTTCCATGCCAATTGAATGTAACATAATTTCACCATAATGATATCTGGGCAGCAAATGCTAAGTAGTACGTGGGTTAATAACTGAAAGCCATGGATTAAATATTTATGGAATTCAGACGTCAATTCGCTACTGACTACGTCCTGCAAGTTCTCTTCGAAAATAACTGAAATCGATCAACCAGGACAACAATCTCCGTTGCATGTGCATGGCAGGCGCTCGCTCCCTATTCGGCAATACATAATTGACGTTTCAACTCCCCAAACCTTTCTACTTTCTACAATACACCACTTAGCAGTGTAATGGAAGAGTCTCAACATTCTTGAATGCTTTCAACTCCAACAACACACGAACAGCACACACAATCGAGGTCAAAGTGATAGGTTAGATGAACAGCAAGTCTAACATCTCCAACTTTGTGTACTTTCTCTACTTTCAAACTGTAGTAGCAATACACTGTCGTAGCAACGTATTCCTTCTGGAGGACCCATAGTTTTAGCACACCAAGTCATCATTGTCAACAAGAAAGTTACTAACTTCACCCTGAATAACTTCAATTGATCAAAAATCGATCCCAACAAGTCACTGCCGCTGTCCTTTTGAGCTGAATACACATTCAATACCTGTAAGGAACTCAGTCTGCAACAACTTTAACGTTCTCCTTCAAACCAACACCTGAAATGCCGGCTTGTTCAGCTCGCAGGGTGGTTGATTGACAATATAGTGTACTAACAACATTGTGGCATCCAATCCCATATGGGCTAAGGTTACCATGAAGGACTCTTCTTGTCAATCTTTCCCCTGGATGGAGGCATCCTGATCCTCTATTTAAACAGATGGGTAGATAGATAGAGAGATTTGTAGATAGACAGACAGACAGACAGATAGAAGACGTCGATGCTTTGGACGTATTGGGCCTGTAGAACACTCAGAGAACAGTCAAGGAACAGAAATATAGACTGATGGAGGAGTGATGGTGTCGACGTTTGTTGAGAAAATGTCTATTTAAGGCAAAATACTAACTTTACTTCTACCAACAAAGACGAGTTTTCGAGTGTAGGAGATTTTCGAATACTCTGTTTTACTTCCATGTGGAAGTTATAATTATCACTGTAATTCAATAGGGTGAGTACCTAAAAGCAACCGTGGTTAGTGATTGCAGTAGCTACTGTTGAAGAACATATCATAGCTTGCTGTGACACATATCGGGGAAGGTGGTACATCAGTTAGGTCTCTCTGCCCTAGGGTTAATGTCCATACCATTGCTGTATAAATGTCACAGCTAGAATTTGTGACATTATACATTGGATACAATTAATGCATGTTCTAGGATTGAATAAATCAACAAAATATAAACTGCCATACACGAAAAACAGCAGCATTAAATTTGCCTGAAATAAGCTGTTAAGGGACAAAGATAGGCTTTCCCTTTGAAAATGAAAACATCTTGGTATTTCCTGGAAACCATGTCGATATTTATATAACTGAAACTGCTTTAAGACCGTAAGACGAGAAGACATAGGAGCAGCAATTACGCCATTCAGCCAAACCAGTCTTCTCCAACATTCTAACATGGCTGACACGTTTCTAAATGCCAAACTCCCGTTTTCTCCCTGTATCATTTGACCCGCTCGATACACCTGAAAATAGCAATTTCAGTCTTAAATATACTCCATGACGTAGTCTGCACAGCCTTCTGTGGCAAAGAATTCCATCGGTTCACCATTCTCTGGCTGAAGTGGTTTCTCCTCATCTACATTCTAAAAGATCCTCCCTTTTCTCCAAGGCTGTGCTCTCGGGTCTCAGCCTCTCCTACAAATGGAAACATCTTCCCAATATCCATCCTGTCCAGGCCATTCAAATTCTGTAAGTTTGAATTGGATGCCCCTCATCCTTCTAAACTCCATCCAGTACATACCCAGGGTCCTCAAATGTTCCTCAAATGTTAAGCATTTCACTGCTAGTAGCATTCTCGTTCACCTCCTCTGAAAATGCTCCAGGGCCATTGCATCTTTTCTGAGATAACAGGCCCAAACGTGAGCACAATACCCTAGATGTGGTCTGACAGATTCTTGGCAAGCTGAATGTTTTATTGCCACAGAGAATCAACCTTGATCTGCAGATGGATTTAATCAGTTAATCAGAGGAAATCTGTGCATTGGAACAGGCAGTTACGGCAAATGTAACGATGAACAAAGATCTTTCTTCTGAGACAGAAGCAAGGTACAATGTCAAGGATGCCAGTATTCTGAATCATATTTTGGATGAAATAACACTAAAGAATCAGCAATATTTAACTTCATCGTCCTGAAATTTTGAATTTGCAATGCTGTGACTTATCTGAATAATGCATGACAAAAATCGTCCTCATTATCTCTACTAAGATGAAAAATAAATAAAAAATAACACTCAAGCTCACAAATTCTTAATTCGGGTACCTTTCCAACTGAGGGATCGGAATTCAACTCAATACATTTGGATGAATATTTGGGTAAGGTTAGCATAAAAATAATACTCAGGAAAATAATTGGTACCATTGTAATAGCATTAAATGCTGAGGCCTAGAAAATGTATCTTGCTAACTGCTGATTAAATATTTGCTATTAAGTCATGTCATGATTATTTTAAGCAGCCAGGGTTGATTTCACTGATTAATGTTATCTCATCTTGTCTCAATGATCTTTTAGCCCAATCCTGACTTCGCCAATTTGTGTAGAAGCATTCCACAACCCCTTTGCTGTTTCCTTTTGATTAGTGTAACATTCCACAGATTCCTTCTAATTGTTCACGAATGGTCTTTATGCTTTAACCCTTATCATGCTTTTAGACTTTCTATTTTCGATACAATCTTGTAAATAAATAGTATTTCATTTAATTCTGCTTGTCTGGGCCACCTTCATTACTGCTGGAAGATTGATTTTACACATTCTTCAAACAACAAACAAATTGAGAATCCGGCCTACCTTCTTGAAATGTTCTGAGAGGGACTGGCCTGTTCCATAACACTATTGAGCGTTGATGGAGACGGGAGTTGAATGCAAGATGAAGTTGCGGTGCCGATCAGTATTCTGCTTTGCCTCGCCGGTTTTGAAAATTTTAAGCGTTGTTGCACATGCATTGCGTAAGCATATTGATTGTGTAGAAGACTTTGAGAAGTCAGGAGATAAGTTATTTACTCATTACACAATCTGCTGGCTGCTGACGACCGAACGTAAAGATGAGAAAGATTGTCAGAAGATATTACAGGACGTGGGTCAGTTGAAGGCGTGAGCAAAAAAAATGTTAGATGTACTTTAATCCGAACAAACGTGAGTTTTGATTTGTGAATGTCAAGTGCAGGTGGAAATTATAAAGTGAATGGAAGAACTCTAAGGAGTACTGATATGCAAAAGGATCTGGGTGTGCAAGTTCACAAATCACTGAAAGTAGCAGCACAAAAAGATAAGGTAGTAAAAAAGATCTATGGCATGTTTGCCTTCATTTGAAGGGGCACTGAATACAAGGATCGGCAAGCAATTCTGCAGCTTTGCAGTGTTTCAGCCATGCAAAACTGGAAATGTTCTTGTCATCACCACATGAAGGATGTGGATTTTTCGGAGAGGGTACATTAAACGTTAGCCACGATGTTGTGTGGTCTGGCGAATTTTAGACATGAAGAAAAGTTGTAAAGACGGGAATATTTGCACTGGACTGCGGGACGTTATGGGGCTACCCGATCGAAGTTAATGGTATAGTTGGAGTGGAAAGTCTGAGGCTTTTTACCGAGGGTAGAGAGGTCAATTACTAGGGGACACAGGTTCAAGGTTAGGGTTGGGTGGGTTGGATAAGTTAAAAGAAATGTGCGAATTATCATTTTCCACACATAGGGTGCTGTGAACATTCAATGCACTGCCAGTGAAGGTGGCGGAAACAGACACAATGCCAACATTCAAGAAGCATGAATAGGAAGGGAATAGATGGATATGAATGTTGTAAAGGAAGGCATGATTTGGAGATGCCGGTGTTGGACTGGGGTGTACAAAGTCAAAAATCACACAACACCAGGTTATACTCCGACAGGTTTAATTAGAAGCACACGAGCATTCGGAGCATCGCTCTTTCATCAGGTGATAGACAGCTTTGTTGTGGATGGACACAATGTGGCAGTGCAGTCTTGCTGGGCTGAAGCGCCTCGTTATATGCTGTATTGTTGTTTATTCTTTCTTTTTTCAAACCTACTTACTCATTCAGTAGGATCATGACTGATCAGACCTTCCTCACGTCTTCGTTTCTGAGTCTTCCCTGTCAACCATTCATTGACTTCCTGATCAAAAACTTCATGATCTCTACTTGTCAGCCCTAAAACTACAGTAGGCGGTTGACGTACAACTGTCTATGACAAGGAGTTTAAAAGTCATAGATGCAACAGAATGTATAGGAACTAAGAAGAAGAACATAAGAATGTAAGAACTACAATCTGGCCCTTTGAGCCTGCTCCGCTATTTAATAATGTTACAGCTGATCCTGTCATGGCCTCAGCTCCATTTGCCAGTGTATTGGATACCACATCGAAAGGACCCGACACAGTTGATTACACGAGTGGCAGTACACGGAAATCGCTTTTGGATGTACAAGTTTAATTTGGGGAATGAATTGAAGTGAGAGGGAGATTTGAGCTCAGGTCTTGCAATTATGGTGTTGAATGAGAAGGTACTGGGAGTTGCGAGTGGGTTGGTGGGGGGCAGGGTGTGCCTCACAAGGGAGTCTCAGAGGGAATGGTATCTCCGGAATGCACATCGGGCTGCCGTGGTAAATTTATCACTGAACGTGCGGTCTGTTTGTAGGTGGCAAAAATGGTTGCGAATGATGAACTGTATCCGGAGATTGGTGAATACAATGCGAGGGCTGGGGGAATTCTGTTCTTGTGGTGATTGGAGGGGTGGTGTTCAAGGAGTGGCCATGCAGGATGCGGAGGAGATTTTCTGGTGGGCATCGTTGAACACATAGGAAAATAAATTGTGGTTTTCTGAAGAAAGTATTGTCGACAGTGGAATTGTCCACCTGGGAGCAGATACAGTGGAGGTTGAGGAATTGGGTATAAATGACAGTATTTCTTAAAGGACGCAGCGTGGGAGGAGTTTAAGTCAAGCATTTATTGGAGTCGGAGGTTTTGAAGGAAATGTTCATGCTCAGTCGGTGGTTGGAAATGGTGATCGAGAGGTCCCAGAAATGGAGGGGTGTGTCTGAGATTCTCCGGGTCAAGTTGAGATCGGGGTGGAATGTGTTCGTGAAGTTGATAAAATATTAACCCTTCGAATGTGAGCAGGAGTTGCTGCAGATGCAGTCCATAAGATCATAAGACCATAAGACACAGGAGTGGAAGTAAGGCCATTCGGCCCATCGAGTCCACTCCGCCATTCAATCATGGCTGATGGGCATTTCAACTCCACTTACCCGCAATCTCCACGTAGCCTTTAATCCCTTGTGATATCAAGAATTTATCAATCTCTGCCTTGAAGACATTTAGCGTCCCAGCCTCCACTGCTTTCCACGGCAATGAACTCCACAGGCCCACCACTCTCTGGCTGAAGAAATGTCTCCGCATTTCTGTTCTGAATTTATCCCCTCTAATTCTAAGGCTGTGTCCCCGGGTCCTAGTCTCCTTGCGTAACGAAAACAATTTCCTAGCGTCCACCCTTTCCAAGCTATGTATAATCTTGTAAGTTTCTATTAGATCTCCCCTTAATCTTCTAAACTCCAATGAATACAATACCAGGATCCTCAGCCGTTCCTCGTACGTTAGACCTACCATTCCAGGGACCATCCATGTGTATCTCCGCTGGACACGCTCACTATGTCCTTCCTGAGGTGTGGGGACCAAAACTGGACACAGTAATCCAAAAAGGGCCTAATCAGAGCTTTATAAAGTCTCAGCAGCACAACGGTGCTTTTATATTCCAACTCTCTTGAGATAAAAGACAACATTGCCTTCGCTTTCTTAATCACGGACTCAACCTGCATGTTTACTTTAGGGAATCCTCGACTAGCCCTCCCAGATCCCTTTGCACTTTGGCTTTATGAATGTTCTCACCGTTTAGGAAGAAATCCATGTTAGTATTCTTTTTTCCAAAGTGCAAGACCTCGCATTTGCTCACATTGATTTCCATGAGATGAATTTTCCATCCCACGTGTTCGACTATGCCCCCCATAACATCGCCTTCACTTCCTGGACGTCTGCCTTGAACCCCATCCCTCCAATCATAACAAGATCAGAAACCCTTGTCCTCACTTTCCACCTCACCAACTTCTGGATAAATTGATTATCCTCTGCCATTTCTATCACCTACAAACAGACCCTTTGACCGGGATATATTTATCTCCCCTCTCCCATCTGCACTCTGGAATGACACTTCCTTCTGAGACGCCCATACATGACCCACGCCCCAACCAAACCACCCGCTACTCACAGCACCTTCACTGGCACCTCCAGAAATGCAAAACCTGCGTCGACACCTCATTCAAAACCTCCATCCGAGGGCCCAAATGATCCTTCAGCATCCGATAGAGGTTTACCTGTACTTCCACACACAACATCTAATGTGGCATTTGCTCTGGATGTAGCATCCTCGACACGAGGGAGACAGGACGCCAACTTACAGAATGATTAGAGAACATCTCTGGAACACACTCACTAAAAAAAGTGCCCACTACCCTGAGGCCGAACACTTTAATTCCTCCTTGCAGTACATAAAGGACATGAAAATCATGGCCCTCTTCCACCGCCAAGTTTAGCTGCCTGATGCCGGGAGGAAGAAAGCATCATCTTCCGCCTTAGGGCTATCCAACCACACGAGATAAATTTGGATTTCACAAATTTCCTCATTTTCCCTGTCCCCACCTTATCCCAGATCAAACCTTCCAACATTGCCCTGTACTCCTGAACTGTCGGAGCTGTCGATTTTCCGTCCCACCTATCCGCTCCACCCTCCTATCTGATGTATCACCTTCACCCTCTCCTCAATCTGCCTAGGTTGTGGAAGAATCACCTCCGCCTTTTCAACTGGTTTTCCAAATAGGCTGCTGGGTTTTCTATATCACCAAATTAATCCCCGCTCAAAACATCGGGACTGACCTGAAATGCGTAACAGCCTAAGGGCCTGCCACACCCTTTGTCTTATTCAATCAAACCCAGCACCATCATTAATCAGTTTGACACAACATTGTTCAGATGGTTTCAGTCCATCATCTCTCTTAATTCCTGAAATCCCACCACCTGAATTAGCAGTGCCTTCAAATCCCCCCATGCCAACAACTGTCCTCTGGTTTCATCTTCAAGGGCTCCAAAAAACTTTCTAACACCAATGTGTAAACTGGGTAACAGATTTGTCAGACTTTCCAGATCCTGGGTTCCCCAAGGAATGTATTGTGGCTGTCTCCCCATTTCATAACAATGGCAAAATCATCTCCTGTGTGGGCTTCTTTCCCTAATTAAAGTTGCTACATTGTGATTCGTCATCAGATTCCAATTCTAACCTAAATTGTATTTTCTCTCATCTCTCCGCCTGTGTTGTTGTCTCCTCTGCTCCGGTCCCCACATCACTCTTTGCCTGTGTCTGCACAACAGTCCTGGTGTAACTTAGATGAGCGACATAGTCTCTTTGATCTCTTAACATGCATAACGTTTGAATTTCACCGCACCATCTTTCTTTTTCCAGGTGTTAAGCTTCTAATTCTATTTTCTTCCTCGCCTGTCCTGTCTCTCACGTTGTTTTTGACACATTCCTCTCTCAGTCAACTACTTTCCATCTAATTCCCCTTCTATCTCTACTGTTCCCCTTATTACAAGAGAGTGCATGATATTCTCTACACCCGAATGTAAGGGGGTTTTCCAGGATTGAAATCCAGGTTTAATAAGTGTTTCCCCTTGCTGAACCCTCATATACAAAGGCGCTTTGTTCTGGTCTAAACACGTAGAGATTTTCCCATCCAAAGTATTTGTTGCCAAAAGCTGCTCGTTTTGCTTTCTCACACCCTCACCCCTACTGCCCACCCTCCGTCCTCCCCTTTAATTCCTACCATCCTTAAAATTTCTAACAACTGTTTCCACTTCCAAATTTTCTTTTTCGTTCATTCATCGTTAGGTCTGTAATTCTTCGTTAACTCTTCCATGTCATCACACGTATTTAAAAGAACAAAGAAAATTTACAGCCCAGGAACAGGCCCTTTCGCCCTCCAAGCCTGAGCCAGTCCAAATGTACTGTCTAAACCTGTTAGTCAATTCCTAAATATTTTTATTCCTCTGATCCCCACCTACTCATGCATCTTTCCAGACGCATCTTAAATTAATTTACCGTGGCTGCTTCTTCCTCTGCTGGCAATGCGTTCCAATCGCCCACTATCCTCAGTGTAAAGTACATGCCGCGTGTATCGCCCTTAAACTTTCCACCTCGCACCTTGAAAATATGACCTCTCATTAATGGATCGTTTACCCTGGGAAAAAGCTTGACTCCATCCACGCTTTCTATACCCTTTATGTTTTTTAAAGCTCAATCCGACCACCCCTCAATCTCCTTTTTTCGAGTGAAAAAAACCGAACCTACTCAACTTCTCTTCGAGGCTAGCACCTTCCATACCAGGCAGCATCTTTGTAAACCATCTCTGCACCCTCTGAAAAGCGTTCACATCCTTTTGCTAATGTGGCGACCAGAACTGTACACAGTATTCTAAATGTGGCCGAAACAATATCTTGTGCATTTTTAACATGGCGTGCCAGCTCTTATGCTCAATACCCAGTCCAATGAAGGCAAGCATACTATATGCCTTCTTGAGCACAAAAGTAAACTCTTTCGGCCATTTCGTTAAACAAAAATCCTTAGTTGGTCTTTTCCATTTTTCAGATATGTTTACAAAATCATGTGTTACGACTGGAAATTTCTTACTCAATATTTAAACTGCAGTCCTTTTATAGGAGGATGAATATAGTTCCATCGAGCTAATCTATTACCTCTGGCCTCACAGTTCACTCCCCCATCCCATACAAGTCCATTCGTGCCTATTATAAATATTCCCTAACTCTACAACTTGTAATGCTCTCTTACCAATCTAACGGTTCCTAACCTTCCTTAGTTTCAAAGAAATGACAAATACGATCTATTCTCCTTCGTTCTGCCGAAACCATTCCAAGAATGCTTCTGCAGTATGCACTTACCACTTATGGTTCATTGAAAAACCGGTCTTTACAAAAACTTCAAGTTCTTACAGTGCAAAATAAAATAAAAAGCCCCTGCATCTGGAGCTCCGGGGCAAAAAATGCAAAGATTTAACTACCAACAAACAATTATGCACACGAACCAGATAAGAATGGTTAAACTATAGAGTCTCTCTTTCACACGCAGACACACACAAACACTTCCTGCATGCCAGAGATGCTCTCTCACACGCAAAGACACACAGGGACTGACTAACACCTCGTGGAAATTTGTCTGAATCTCTTTATTCAATAACTCTCACGCCAGCACAGTTTTCCTCTACAATCCGCTGTGTCTCCTCAAACTTTAGTTTAACATCCACCTTCAGGTTTCTTGGATTGGAGAGACGCACCTGGAACTTTCTTTGCACATCTGCCTTCCCGAGAATCTCCTTTATTTAACAGAATATAGTCCAAACTGGCAGCAAAATGCTTACCCTAAGAGGGGGGTGAGGGAGACCACACATTTTATTCTGTCTATCTCAGGAGAGCTCTCGATTCAACTCGGAAGTGCCCTGCAGCTGCATACACTTTTCTCTTCCCATTCCTATCTCCGCTGCCAACTTCGTTGCGGAACAATAACGCCATGTTCAATAAAAAAAAATCAGGAAAAGCTGAAATTCCTTCATGAACGTAAAGTTATTCTTGCAAAATCAAAGCTATGGGAGCCCGCAAAGTGTCTTCCCTAACATCCCACAAGCTGTTTGGTCTCGTCCAGTTTGACACTTTGTTGGTCCCGTGCTTAATGGATAATATTAACATCGCAATTCTTGCTGGCTTGTTTTGTCATCTTATATTAGTCAACGTTTTAACATTGGTTCACTTCATTACACTTAATGTATCACATTACAACACCATCATCTTCAGCACTGGCTCATCTCACAGTGATTTAACCAAGCCATCACAATGCACTATCGTTATTTGTTAATGGAACCCTGTAAATGATCCCGAGCATACATTGCAACACTGGGGTAATTGCATAACTGCCAAAATAATCTCCATATTTATCGCAGTCCCAGCTGCATTACCTCCCAACCACACCCAGCTCCCATTTTCCTATTGTAAATGATCCCGAGCATACATTGCAACACTGGGGTAATTGCATAACTGCCAAAATAATCTCCATATTTATCGCAGTCCCAGCTACATTACCCCCCAACCACATCCAGCTCCCATTTTCCTACTTTCTTCATTGGCACGCCCTCACTCCTGATGATGCTTTTATTATCGAAAGATCGACTCTCCTGCTTCTCAGATGCTGTCTGACCAGCTGTGATTTTCCAGCACCACACTCTTCGACTGTGAACTCCAGGTTATGCATTTCTCACTTTCTTCATTTTCTATTCTAACCTATAATGCCTTTATATGTAATATTACTGAATTTGCCCATTACTATTCTGCCCCGTTTCTTCATTAGTTCCCCAAATCAACTTATCTTTTATTAAGTAACTTTTAACATCTTTGGCTTTAATTGAGCTCCTTGTGCTATTGGAGGTAATTCAGTATTCAGACTCTGTTTCAAGATAATTGGCATTCATGAAACATTTTCTTCGGGTTAGCCTTTCTGTTACTATTTTCTTGTTAGTTATTTCGCACATAATGAAATGGAAATGTGCACAAACTGGGATTTTTCAATATCTTACGGTATGTGTGACCTAACTCCAGCGTGTTAAACTTGTGTGTCTCATCACAGGAAAGTAAAAGGAAGTTGAATGCTTAAGATCTACTCCAAATCCATCCTTCCCAGTGATAATGTCTCGTTTCCTGGTGACAATGTCAAGTCTTTAGCATAGGCAAACACCTGCCAGTATGATGCATGCATACTGATGTTATGTATGCATCAGTAGATTTATTTCGACATTATATAAAGACTGGTAAAGGTATGTTGCTATGGACCAAGACAACCCTGCTCAAAACATTTTCAGAATGTAGTCACGATCCTAGATTTTGTCATATTGAGGCAGATGCAACGCGAATATCACAGGAGTGATGCAACTGGCCAAACGATTCAGCTTGAAACAAAACAGAATTTATTTAAACCCGATAAATGAAACGTGAACAGAGGAAAGCAGAATTTAGAATAACTTGACCCATTTGATTAACCAACCGACTCTATCATACCTGACCCAAGTTGTTCCCATTCTTGGAAGATTTCATAAACACATCCCTTGTCCAAAGGTAAATGTGCACACCGGTTCTTGTCGGCAGATGAGTTTTCAGAGCCAAACTTCAGGGATGTTCTTTCCTGAAGCATGTAACCGGTCCCCAACAGATTTTGACTTCTTGACAAAACAAACAAAATGAGAAAGAAAAGTGAACTAGAAGAACTGCCATTGTTCAAAGTAAACCTACCCAGACAACTCTCCAGCTCTGTGTTTATGACTCTTCTTGGAAAAAAAAGTCAAGGATATTATGGTGTTATTAAAGGAGCAGCATTGTTACAATGGTCAGATCAGATGAAAGAAAATGTATTTTTACAACTGAGACAAGATAAGGAGAATATATAGGTGTGGTTGTTTTGGTATTTGTCTGTTATGGAAATGTTAGAATATATTGTAAAGAATGACTTAATTGGGCATTTACTGTGATGAAACCTTCAATTGAAGGCTATTCTGCTGGTTCTCTTATTGAGTCAGAGAGTTGTACACTCAGAAACAAACCTTTCTGGAAAACCGCTCCATTCCAACTATAACCCAAACTCAACTGGACCTACCTCCTTGCATTTGAGCAAAAGCCTTACAAATATGTCTTATTCATGCATTTATCTAAAGGTATTTTAAATGTTATAACTATACCCGCATCCATCACTTCCTCTGAAAATTCACTCCACAGACGAATACCTCCGTTTAAAAAAATGTCACTCATGCCTTTTTTCATTAAAATAAACCTTTTACCACTCACCTTAAAAATATACTCCATCGTCTTGAAATGCAACAAACTGGGGATCGAGATCTGCAATTCACCTTGTCATTAACTGCCATGATTTGAATAACCTCTACAACATTTACATTACTTACAGTGTGGAAACAGACTCTTCTGACCAACAGGTCCAAGCCAACCCGCCGAAACACAACCCACCCAGACCCATTCCCCTACATTTACCCCTTCACATAACACTACCGGGCAAATTAGCATGGCCAATTCACGTTACCTGCACATTTTTGGATTGTGGGAAGAAACCGAAACACCTGGAGGAAACCCACATAGACACGGGGAGAACGTAAAAACTCCACACAGAGAGTTGCCTGAG
This sequence comes from Chiloscyllium plagiosum, assembly GCF_004010195.1. Lineage (NCBI taxonomy): Eukaryota > Metazoa > Chordata > Chondrichthyes > Orectolobiformes > Hemiscylliidae > Chiloscyllium > Chiloscyllium plagiosum. The sequence continues at coordinate 77,355,089 of NC_057717.1, read as the reverse complement.
GCGGGAATTGAACCCGGGTCTCTGGCGCTGTGAGGCAGCACTATGCCACCGTGCCTCCCACGATAATCTCCATCGCTCTCAATGGCAAGGTACGTGTTGCGGGCAATGTGTCTTTTTGGTATATTAACACCGAATTTTGGCAGCGAGATGGCGCCATCTGCAGAAGTGAAAACGTTTTCAGTGGACCGAAGAGCGTCAGAGGGCATTTATCAGCCTGCAATTTGTTTTAAACTGCCCACGCAATAGCAACCCCAATTGCACAAAGCCGTTCGAATTTCCTTTTAATGTGAGTGATGCGTGTGTTGGTACCGATATTTTGATAGAAGCAAACGAGAGTATCGATAGATCAATTAATATTTTTCCCAGAAATTTAAATGTTCATCGGAAGAAATATTCCTGTGTTGAGAAAGAGACCAAGTGTTCGGTTTTTGCGTCACAACATTTCAACAGTTATATTCCCAGAAATTTATCCGAGACAATTGCGTGTCCTGATGATACTCCCTTCATATTTTTGGAATAGTTCAAGGATGCAAATATCAAATTATTTCCAAATGTTTAATTGTTACAAACATTCCAAATTTACACATGACAGGACATAAGACTGTTATTAGCGACGTTTTGTCACGACTTTGATAAAGGAAGAAGGAGTTTTTTGTTCTGGAAGTGACGGACTGAAAATAACTGAATTATTTAATATTTCCAATGTTTACATGTATAGCATTAATGCATTCTAAAGTACTAATGGGATGAGGCTAAGGAGTTTGAAAATGAAGACATCTTTATGTAATGATTGTTCACTTTCCGAGGGTGAGTTGTGACGAGACTATACTCTCGAAGAAATGTTCTCTTTTCTGCTTTTACTCATAAGGAGTGTATGCCACAACGGTGTCAGAAAGTGTCCTTTACATAGGTACTTGGTAAACGTATTTTGATTTCTCTCCCCGACTGTGATGGTCATTGTGGCAAAATAATTATGATTGACGGGGTCAGGACTCACACAGATCTGGAAAGGCTTTAAGTTTTGCGTTGTGTTGGTAAGATGGTTTCTGCTCGCCACTGAGCTAAACGCGTGTGCTTTCTGCTGCTTGAGTGAATTCCTGGACAGCGAGGCTTCCTCTTAAAATCAAATGCGTAAGATTGTGCCTGTCTTCTGGACTGGACAGTGCATGAGAACCGTTACGTTTTTGGTGCAATGAATTTTTGAAAAACTGTAGATTTTTGCAATGCTGCCTATATTTGAATATTAATATTTATTGGTTAAATAATACATTATTTTGTTAAGCATTTCAATCGAGCTAAGGCTTGGTGAGTTTTCTTTTAGCATGTACTTTAACCGTATTATCAGTAAAACCTTGTGATGTAGAAGTTAAATCTCATCTGGAGCTGAGAAACATAAACTTGCATTTAAAGAAATAAAAAAGTCATGCTTTAGGGTCTCTACTCACAATACTTTGGGAGGGTAATTTGATACATATCACCACCAACACTTTGGAAATAAGCAGATTCAGAATGGATTACAAAGTGGAAATCATAGACAACAAAATATTTATGACAGTGGAAGTATCTTCATGTATTTCAACTGAAGTTTGACGGGGTAAATGATCAGGTCAGGCAATGGATTCTCAACAAGCTTAAGGAACATTGAAATTCAGGCATATATTAAAATGGATTAAGAAGTGCATTGATAAAATCAAGTTACTAGAACGTTTAGGTTAAGATTCAAATGCTGTGCCTGTCCATAAAAATAGAAGAGCATTCCTGTCTCTTGTTGAAACTGGGAACCATGCTGCATCCAAACAAGTCAGGCTGAACTGGATATTTCATACTTCCAGCCTTCGAATGTTTAGTGATTTCCACAGATCCGAACTGGTTCTAACTTCCTTCTGTTTACTCTGCCTGGGCTGGAAAATAATCTGTGCTGCTTAAACACTCAAATATTTTACTCTGCGAACTGAACTGAATATTCCAATGCTAATCTCGTTCGGTTTCAGTCTGCCATAATATAATGCTTCTTCGAAACTCTGCTGCCTTTACCCGACCTCACATAGAGACCAACGCTCGTGAACCCTGTGTCACAAAGCTGGTCATTTCTTTCTGAGAGTTGTTCCTTTTCTCAAGTCCTGAGTTTTTTCAGAGGGTTCGTGAATCATTCAGGATCCGAATCGACTGGTTTGGTACAGATGTGAACTGTCTTTTTGCTTGTATGTTAGCAGATGAGGCTTTTGATCAAAGTTTACGCTTTCGAAGTGACGTGTGATAAAAAAAAAGAGTGGTCAGTCCTGGAAACTGGACTTCTGGTTGAGTCAGTTCAGCAATGGAGCTGTGTCTAAACAGGCTGTTGAACGCTCTTTCTTTCTGCCTTTCTAACTACGACCTGTAACCTTTGTATCATTGTTTGTTCTGTGTTTAATGGTTTGGTTTATTGGGATTGTTGTGCAGATTGGGAACAACATTGTTAATTCTAGTTTGGATAGATTGAATTCTGTAGGTGCTCTTTATTCTGTTCTTTGTGTTTCGTTCATAATTTTGTGAATACATTTTTATCTGTTTTAAAACCTGGTTGTCAACATAGCTGACTTAGTTCGGGGAGGTTTAACTGCAGAGTTACCAAAACAAATTTCAAAGTTATGGTCTGGGCTGCCTGCTTAGACTGTTTTTAGTGGTCTGGCCTAGTCCATACCAGATGAGGCTGTTTGCGGGATTTTAAACAGCGAGTGGGGTTGGTGTTAATGCATTTATTTCTAATGTTGGTTTGGTTGAAAAGACAAAGCTAGGGTTAGCAATGTGTTTTCCTGTGACCAAGAGTTTTCAGGAAGTGCACGAAGCTTGCAAAAAGTGAATAAGACCAGGCTGCTGTAATTGTCAGGCAAGCTGGGGTTGGCGCTGCCTCCTTCTGTGATGAAATGAGAGATAATTACAACAGTAGCTCAACATTTAAACTTTCTGAAAACTCCATCAGGATACATAGAAATGGCAAAAATTCAATTGGAAATGAAGTATCTTGGAGGCGGGAGATAATAAATGGGCAGCAGAATTGAAACAGTTTGAGTAACGAACAAAAGCAGAAGAGAGAGAAAAAGAGAGCAGCAGAAGAGTGAGAAAAAGAGAGCAGCAGGAGAGAGAGAAAAAGAGAGAGCATTTAACTTCTAAAAGTGACATTTAAAAAGGAAAGTCAGCTGAAAAGGCTGGAGAAAAAGGCTGAAGGTAACTTCAGAGAGGAAGTAATGCGTACTCATGTGGCAGAGCAGAGACTTAAAATGACAAGGTTACCAGCTGAGTTGGCGAGTGATATTGAGTTGGTCCACAAAACACGGTTTGGCGTCGAGAATCAATTTCACTCTATGAGGATAGGAACAGGAGCAAAGAGAAATCCTCACATGGAAAGCTAAATGTAGATCTCAATGAAGTTTATAAAAATAGATGACCACAGGGTAAAATGGAAACCTTTGAGAGGGAGAAAGAAGTTAAAAATCTCCGGTGCTTTCATTGTAATAAATGTGGACCGCATGAAATCACAACGTTCCTATGTTATGAGAAAGCCAGTCGTAGTAAAATAGGACAAGCGTGGAAGTGTTGTTGACATTCTAACACACAGCCCAATGGAAGCGAGAATGCGGATTCAACGGCTAATTAAGGAGGAATTGCCAGATCTGCTTACGAAAAGATAAATGCATTAGGCAAGTTAATTTTCATAGGCCAGGGCAGCAGATAAAGAGGTTATAATATTATGGGATACACGATCCTCTCAGTCATTGATGCTGAAGGATGAGGAGATATGTATTCATGAAGGACTATTTCCAGAGAGGGTCGTGGTAAGAGGAATCCAATGTGAGAGAAAAAATGTTCAATTATGTAAAGTCAGGCTAGGGAGAAAGAAGTTAAAAATCTCCGGTGCTTTCATTGTAATAAATGTGGACCGCATGAAATCACAACGTTCGTATGTTATGAGAAAGCCAGACGTAGTAAATAGGACAAGCGTGGAAGTGTTGTTGACATTCTAACACACAGCCTAATGGAAGTGAGAATGCGGATTCAACGGCTAATTAAGGAGGAATTGCCAGATCTGCTTACGAAAAGATAAATGCATTAGGCAAGTTAATTTTCATAGGCCAGGGCAGCAGATAAAGAGGTTAAAATATGAAGGGATACACGATCCTCTCAGTCATTGATGCTGAAGGATGAGGAGATATGTATTCATGAAGGACTACTTCCAGAGAGGGTCGTGGTAAGAGGAATCCAATGTGACAGAAAAAATGTTCAATTATGTAAAGTCAGGCTAGGGTGTCCAGAGAATGAGGAATTTATGGTCGGCCTACTGGACAAAGTCGTTGCTCTAGGAATACAACTTGTCTTGCGTAGTCGTACTGCCTACACCAGTATAAAAGCCAGTGGAGACTCAAACAGATGAAGCACTGCAGAAGTCTTATTTGGAAATTTTCCCAGATTATGTGTCTTAACGCGGTCACTGGGCACAAGCTGAAGCAGGAGAGATAAAAGGCACCGATAAAGAAGCTAAAATAACTTTATCCGTGACTTTTTTGTTCAGATAAGTAGGAAAGAGCAGTAGCAAATAGATAAATACGCAAGTATCTTTATCTCTGCTCAGTTCAATGAGTTAAAGCAGAAAGATGAGAATTTAAGATTGTTTAAGGTGTATCGTCAGACATACACAGAGGAGGAGAGTTAATGCATCCCCGTGTGGTATTACTTAACAAATTATAATCTTCATGATGAAATGGAGACCATCATATATTCAAGCAGTCGAGAAACGGGCAGAAGTTCATCAGAGTGTTTTGCCAGTCTGCTGCAGAAAGGAGGTTTTGCGAGTGGCGGATGAGCGACCATTGCGAATGTCCTTTAGGGGTGAGGAAAACAAAGATTTTTGACTGCCCAAATTACACAAGGATGTCGTTGAATTTTTCCAGACATTTCACACATGTCAGCTAATCGTAAAATCTCCGACAATATTTGAACCTGCTTCTGTAATACCTATTCCAGCATTAAGGGAATCTTTTACAGGAGTCTTGACTGATTACGTAGGCGACATATCTCAAAATAACAGTGGGAATAAGTATTTATCAACAATAATGGATGTATCGACTGGATATCCCGAGGCAATCCCATTATGCAACATCACAGCTAAAGGGGTCGTGGAAGGATTAATTACATCTTTTACCTAGATACATACTAGGATAGAGATCCGGTCAGATCAAGGGTCAAACTTCACATCCAAGCTATTTAAGGAGGTTATGATTAACTTGGGAATGAAGCAATTCAAATCTGGCGTGTAGCATCCAGAACTGAATGTCGCGCTAGAGAGATGGCATCAAACAAAAAAGACCATGTTGAGGGATTATGGTCAGAGTTAACCAGACGATTAAGATAAGGGTGTATGATTTGTGATTATCTGCAATCATAAATGCACGAAATGAAGCGACTAAGTTCAGTCCACTTTCATTAATTTTTGGGCATGAAGTGACAAGGCCGTTTCAACTGATTAAGGAGAAATTCAGAAATCAGAATTCAGAGACCATCCATTCGGACTACGTGTCAAATTTTAGAGAACGATTAAATAGTGCTGCGCATTCGGTTAGACAGCATCGAAAGTCATTAGAGCATACAACGAAACTGTAAGTGGATATTAAATCATAAATTCGCAATTTTACCATTCCAGATACGGTATTGGTGTTGTTTCCAGTAATAAGTGAACCTTTAAAAGCAAGGTTTAGTGGATCTGATCAAATCGAAAAGAAATTTCGTAAGTGAACTATTTGATAAAGATTGCATACAGGAAGATATCTCAGACTGTGTCATGTGTGAATATACTCAGAAAGTATTTTGACGGGTGGTAAGCAAGATGATAAGTTAATAATGATTACAGCACAGAAGGAAGAACGAAAGTTCAGAGGATTCTGAATCAGACGTTCTTCAAATCAAATTGGGCAATGAGGAAGTTGTCAAAAATTGGGATCTGTTATTGAGTAACCTATCACAAGAAAATCGAAATAACCTGGAAGTGTTATCACATGGTAAGGTAGGCACAAATAAAAAGTGAGCTACGAACGTAATTGAACATGATGTAGAGATAGGAGATGCTGTTCCGAATAAGCATCATCCTTGTGGGCATAATCCTTTAAAGTTGGCGCAGGTTTAAATGGAGATGGAACACACGCGCCAAGGTGGCATAATCGAAATGATTTAGAATGACCGAAGCTCACGCATATTCATGGTGCCCAAATCCAGATGGTACAAAACGGTTACGTGTGTTCAATTGCAAAGTAAACGCCGTTACAAAAGCTGTTGCATATCCAATTCCACAGTTGGAGGACTATTCCGAAAAACTGGGGCAAGCAACTTGAATTTCGAATTTGGACAAGACAAAGGTTACTGGCAGGTACGTGTCAGACAGAGCAAAGGGAATTTCGGATTTCGTAACATCAAATGCATTATATCAGTTTAAGGTGATGCCACTTGATATGAAAATCGCTCCAGCCACTTTTCGGAGACTGATTAATAAATCCATTAATGTATTACTCAACTGTGCTGTGGGCATTGAAAATCTGATGACTTTTAGTCACTCATGGAAGGAATATTAACAGCACCTGACATTTTTGTTCGACTTCGGAAGGCACGCTTGGTGGTAAACTTAGCTAATATTGAACTTGCTAAGCCCAAGTCACCTTCCCTGGGCCACGTTATTGCACATGGATAAATGGTCCGGGGGATGCAAAAACAAAAGTCATTGGCGGATGTCCCACACTGTCGACGAAAAAAAAACAGTACGATGGTTCTGGGATTAAATGGCTTTTAATATATTCGCTGTTGCCGAATTTTAGCAGCGTGGCTGCTCCACTAACCAAGATTGTTTAAAAGATTCATTTTTCAGCGGATTGTCAAAAGGCATTTGACAGCCTAAAAATTGTCTTAATCGCTGCCTCAATATTGGGCACACTGTATTACACAAAGCATTTCATGGTGGCTATCGATGCCAGTGCTGTGGGTGTTGGTGCGACGCTTCTGCGGAAGGATGACGAGGGAATAGAAAGATACATCGGGTATTTTTCCAGGAAGTTGAAAGTTCATCAACAGAAATGTTCAACGATGAAGAAAGAGACTTGGAGCTTGCTGTTGCCATTACAATATTTCAGTGATTGTATTACCACCAACGCATTCAATCGATCACATACACTGGACAGAACCCATTGATATTTGTTGAGAAATTCAAGTAGAAAAAAATGCCCGACGATTTGAATGGAGCTTGCTGTTTACAATTCATTTTGACAATTGAACATGTTGCATGGTGTGAACACGAGATTGCCAGTTGTTGTTGAGACTCGAATGAGATAGAGAGGTGTTTGGTTTCTGGTCTGCCATGGCCTGAGTTCCGACTTGTTTGTGCATGTTTCTATATGCATAGTTCTTATAGTGTAGATATGTGTGTTCGACTACTTCAAAGTTTTTTTTAAAGGCTTTTGAAAACAAAGCCATCTTTTGATATTAACAGTCCATTTTTCAAGGGCTTAGGTGTCAAAAAGCTAGTCCTTTTCCCCCTAATGGCTGGTCCTTTTTCACTGATCCTGCGTTCTTCATTTTCTATTAAATTTCAAGGGGTTCTCAAACTCCGCAGGCTGTGAATCGACGAGACATTAGGCCAAAGCTTATGTTTTAGAAGAGACCTGCACAATGAAAGGGGAGTGTCAGTTTCAGAAACTGGAGTGTTTGAGTCAGTTGGCAGTGTAGCGTTGTGGAACCACGCTACTAAACTCTCTCTCGCTTTGCTCTTCAAACGTCGACCTCTGAGCTCTTGTTTCATTTTATGCTCTGTTTCATGTTTTTGTTCATTACAACTATTGTGCATATTCGGCTCAGGATAATTAAGTTTAGATTGGATAGGGTGAATTGTGTAGCTTTTCTTTACTGTGTTCTTTGTGTCTTATTCCGTAATTTTGTGAATAAATTGTCTTTTTAAATCCTGGTAGTCAACACAGCTGACTTACTCCAGGAGTTTTTGCTATACACTTACCGAATCAAATTGCAAAGTTATACTCTGGGCTACTTGCGTAAGAATATGTATTGAGTTTTTTGGCCTAGTATGGAAGTTATTCTGACAGTTATGTAGTTAACCTAGTGTTGCAATGCACACCCGAGATCATATTACAGGGCTACATTAACACATAACGGTTGTGCATTGTTTGTTCATTACAACTATTGTGCATATTCGGCTCAGGATATTTAAGTTTAGATTGGATAGGGTGAATTATGTAGCTTTTCTTTACTGTGTTCTTTGTGTCTTATTCCGTAATTTTGTGAATAAATTGTCTTTTTAAAACCTGGTAGTCAACACAGCTGACTTACTCCAGGAGTTTTTGCTATACACTTACCGAATCAAATTGCAAAGTTATACTCTGGGCTACTTGCGTAAGAATATGTATTGAGTTGTTTGGCCTAGTATGGAAGTTATTCTGACAGTTATGTAGTTAACCTAGTGTTGCAACGCACACCCGAGATCATATTACAGGGCTACATTAATACATAATGGTTGTGCATTGTGATCGGCTAGATGAGATAATGCTGAAGATAATGGTGGGGTAATGTGATAGGGTAAGTGTAATGTAGAGAGCCAGTGTGGCAAACGATGATCAGTGTAGTTAGACAAAGCAAGCTAGCACAATTTGTTATGCTCATATTATCTGATAAGAAAAGGAAAATCAACTGCATAAACTGCACAAGACCAAAGAGATTGTGGAAAGTCATTGAATACGGCTTTAATTTTGCAAGATGAAAGTTGGGCAAGAAGGTTGGCCACACAGAAAAGAAAGGGTGAGCGTTTTGCTGCTGATATGGACTATATTCTGCCAATTAAGGGAGGTTCTTGGGAACGCAGATGTGTAAAGAAAACTGCTGGTGGGTCTCTCTGATCCAAAGAACCAGAAGGTTGATGGTAAATTAAAGTTTGAGCAGGCACAAAGGATTATTTAGGAAAACTGCGCAGGGGGTGAGTAGTATAGAATAAAGAGATTCAGACAAAATACCACGTGGTGTTCGTAAGTTCCTATTTTTACCAATTCATGAGCTGTGCGGTAGGTTTTCCAGTCGCCACCAGGTCTGTTCATGTTGTGTTCTGTGTGCCTGTGTCTGTGTGTGTGCGTCTGTGTGTGTGGATGTGTGAGTGCTCTGGTTTTCAGAAAGACTTTGTGTGTTTGTGTGTGTAAGAGAGAGAAGCTGTAGCTTGCAGAAAGGCATTGTGGGTGTCGCTGTGTCAGAGAGAGACAGAGACTCTACAGTTTAACCAATGTGATCTTACTTACATGCACAATTCCGTATTGACCTTCAGATATTTGTGTTAGGGACTGATAGATTGGCAAGTGACGCTTGTGAGTTGCAGAGTTAGGGAACATTTATAATAATTGGCAGGCGTTACTGGCTTGTATGGCATAAGCAGGAAGATGGGAGGAAATACAAGTTGGGCTAGCATTGAAGTCTGATGAGGAATCACAATGCACCAATTCTAATAAGGGAAGAATATCCAAAAAGGGGATTCTGCCATTGTTTATAAAAGCGGGAGACAGCCGTGTGGAAACTAGCAGCTGGAAAAACTGAAAGATGTGTTGCTCAATTTACATGATGGGCTAGGGAATTGAATTAGAGACTTTGAAGATGAAACCACGGCGCAGTTCTTGGGTGTGGGGGATTTACTAGGAGAAAGTGAGGACTGCAGATGCTGGAGATCAGAGCTTAAACATGTGGTCCTGAAAAGCGCAGCAGGTCAGGCAGCATCAAAGGAGCAGGAGAATCGACTTTTCAGACATAAGCCCTGTGGGGGATTTACAGTGGGCACTGCAGCTACAGGTTGTCGGGCTTCCGAAATGAAGAGAGATAATGAACTGAGCCTGCCTGAAGAACGTTGTAGACATTCAATTGATTGATGGTGCTGGGTTTGATTGAGTAAGACATAGGGTATGACAGGCGCTTAGACTGTGACCCACGTAAGATTGATTCCGATGCTTTGAGATAGGATCCATTGAGAGATACTGAAAACCCAGCAAGGTATTTGGAAAAGGAGTTGAAAAATCTGGAAGCTTGGAATAGAACAAGATATGGAACGTGGCCAACTGTTAACCACAATGTTCTGTACTGCTACTGCCGAGACAATGACCCTCAAGTCAAATCTAAGCTAGAGGACATAGATGGTCAAGCGTCCATGACCCGCCTGTGATTCAGAGATCATGTAGTCTATGTGATCCAAAGATACAGGAAGGACAAAAAAAAGCTGGATGAACAGCAAGATGAAGTGCAACGACAATTGACACAAATGCAGCTCGGGGAACCTAAAATGACAGAAAGCGCAAAGAGCAGGGTCATGTTGCAATTGACTACTGAGTTGATTGGCGCTATTGAAAAGAATAACATGCCAGACCAGGGAGAACACCTTACTGCCACCTGGCAAGGACTGGTCGACCCCACGGCGATAATAAATGTCTTTGCAGGAATCTTTCCACAGATGCTGTACGAAGGGCAATACAAAAGTAACAGCCCAGACAGAACTCGTGTGTCCAAGGACATGGACAACGAGGTGGGGCGGGGAGTGGCATGGTATGATTTCAGACTCAGGAAGGATAAGAAATTGTGTTAAGGGGCTTTATCAACCATTTTATAAGAAATTACTCACATTGGACCTGGCCCTCCCGGACCCAGAGTGGACCAATGAGTCAGGAATATCCGTCTGTCCGGCCACAGAATCCCTACAGGCCCAATGGGCATGTTAATCTTTATATGATGTTCTAGCCGTGCCCAGAGAATCTGAGTGAGCCAGGAAAATACCCTATATTAACACTGGATGCTGAGCAGGAACATATTTTGTGGGTTGGTTGAGAAGGAATGTTGACACCTATCATATTAAATGTTGGATCTCGTTATACATATGCACAACCGCAATATGTCGCCAATCTTTCCATGTCAGGAAAATATGTTGAGACTGTAGGGTTTTCAGGTAAACTGTAGTTGACATGCTTTACAACACCAATAAGTTTATACATGGATAGTAAAACAGCCGCCTTGCCTAAAACAACCGTCTACACGGGGACACCAATTAATTTGCTCGTTAGGGAAGTTTTATTAAAGCTGGAATTAAAAGTGGAATGCAATCAAAATGGAGTTAATGTAGATAGAGGGAATTCTCAGCCGGTGTTGCACGAAGCCAGGGAGGCCAAAATATATTGGATAGGTGACTTTGATGGAAACAATTTGGATGTGCGAATTAGAGATATATTTAGTAAGTTTGCTGATGACAAAAAAAATTGAGGTGTAAGTGGACAGCGAAGAAGGTGCCTCAGATTACAATAGGATCGTGATCAGATGGACAAATGGGCTTAGACGTGGCAGATGGAGTTTAATTTAGATGCATGCGAAGTGGTGCATTTTAGGAAAGCACATTAGCAGAACTTATACACTTAATGGTAAGGTTCTAGGGAGTGTTGCTGAACAAAGAGCCCTTGGAGTGTAGGTTCATAGCTCCTTGAAAGTAAGCAGCAGGTAGATAGGATAGTGAAGAAGGCGTTTGGTATGCTTGCCTTTATTGGTAAAAGTATTGAGTTGGGAGGCCAAGTTGGGGCTGTACAGGGCATTGGTTAAACGACTGTTGAAATATTGGGTACAATTCTGGTTTTCATCCTATCCGAAAAATATTGTGAGTCTTCAAAACTTTCAGAAAATATTTAAAAAGATGTTGCCAGGGTTGGAAGATAAGTTGAATGTCTCGGGCTGCTTTCCCTCGAGAGTCTGAAGATGAGGGATGACCCAATAGAAGTTTATAAAATCATGAGGGACATGGATAGGATAAATAGACAACGTCTTTTCCCTGGGGTGGTGGAGTGAGTGCGTCCAGATGTAGATAATATAAGGTGAGAGGGGAAAGATATGAAAAAAGACCTAAGAGGCAATGTTTTCACTGAGATGTTCGATGCGTGTATGGAATGAGCTGCTGGAGGAAGTGGTCGCGGCTCGTATAATTGCAACATTTAAAAGGCATCTGGATGCATCAAGCAACAGGAAGTGTTTGGTAGGGAGGACTATATTGGGTTGGGACATCTGGTTGGCATGGACGGGTTTGATTCCCTGCTGTACATCACAATGACTCTATTTCGGAAACTCGGGAAATGGAGGGTAGATGCTTTAGCTTTACTACCTTTGGCTGAGCCATCCAAGTCTGAGCTGCATTGGACTGTGATTTTTGACGAGATCCTGAGTAAAGTCTTAGGTGAGCGGTAGCACTGTGAGGTTATCACCCTGCAGCATTGCCAGAGTACAGCCACAGTGATAAGGACGCAACAGAGCTTCCGAAAGAGCATTGAGGTTCGCATGCAACATTGTCAGCTGATTATTGTGTTGACGATTGCATTGATGATGACTGCAGCGTTAGGTATTATAAAGTGTCAGGCAAAAAAAGATAGGTTGTGATTTGTGATAGGCAGCAAATGAAGCGTCTGGGTTGTCTTCTGGGTGCGCTTTAGCTGTCACTGTGCCCCAGGAGGTTTTAGATCTGAAGCCCACCATCAAAGACATCATTGTAATGTAAGGTGACGTGACGATAGCTGAGCAGCTGTCGTGGGAATAAGATCGGCCTGGCGTAACCAGGAAGCCTGTGGTGCACAGACGAAGTCTTGGGAGTAGTGCCTACACATTTATTGACTATTCTAATCTCAGTGGCATATTGGTGGCTCACTGTACTGGAGGCGACATGCTGAGGAAGATAGTGTGGTATAGCTGTTGGCCACCTTGCTTTCAGGATTTGGTGGATAACATATTATTGCAATGTGATATCTTTGTTCAAAATAATGCCTGGAAGGGTTTAACGATACCTATAGGGCATATACCTATACCTGAGGGGGCAGTTAAGCATTTGGTGATCCCCTATGTGGACATGATAGGGACGCTGAGAAAAAAGAGATATATGTTGTCGTCATTGACATGTTCAGTGAATGGGTAGACGTGACCCCATGGCAAGATATTGGGGCAGGCACAGTGGTAGAGATTTTAACAACTGAAGTTATTCCAAGGTTTGGCATGCCATCTGGAATCAGTTTGAATAATAGGTCTGCCTTTATCCCAAAGGTGGTTAATTTGTTGCTACAGACTTTGCGGATTAAGCAGAGGTTTGGCTGTGTGCATCATCCCCATTCGCAGGGAATGGTGGAACTGATTATTAATACTTTGAAAGCTGAGTTGAACATAATTTGCGCATGTCTCTATCGTACATGCGTCGATGCTGTGCACTGGCATTAATGGGTTACCA
>NC_057717.1:77338834-77340390 GCF_004010195.1 Chiloscyllium plagiosum | reverse complement strand
GTGTGAGACCTGTTGATCTCAAACGTGGTATATATGGAAGTTATTCTGGCAGTGATGCAGTTAACTTACTGTTGCAAAGCATGCCAGGGAGAATGTTGCACGGCTCCAGCAACAGATAGTAGTAGTGCATTGTGATAGGCTAGTTAAATTACTGGTAGATGATATAATCTGAAGATGGTGGTGGGGTCATGTGATAGGTTAAGTGTAATGTCGGGAGCCAGTGTCGCAGACGATGATTAGTTTAGAAGGACCAAGCAAGCCAGCACGATTGCTTATGCTAATGTTATTTCAATAGGCGTTGGAAGAACAACTGCAGTAGAACGAATAGCTTGTGGGGAGATAGGGAAGTCATTTTACTGGCTCTAACAGCATTAGTTTTGCAAGATTCAAATTTAATTTCGTGAAGGACTGTCTGTGCCTCCTGTTTTTTTTTATAGAGCATTGAGTGGTTCTTCCACACCCTCAGTCCAAAACATTTGTGTGTAATGAATTAATTTGGATCCCACTCTGTACCGTGTGATTTTAAAGGTATTGATAGACAGCTCATTGTGAATTGCTCGGTCTTTTGACGCCGTATTAAACTCTAAGGAAGCTCATTCACAGCCAGCCCCGATGCCTAAGAGAAGCAAATGGAGCATGTCCAGTGCTAGAAATAAGTGCTGTTTTCAATTAGAAAGTCGCAGAAAGCAGGTAAAAACAATAACTGCAGATGCTGCAAACCAGATTCGGATTAGAGTGGTGCTGGAAAAGCACAGCATTTCAGGCAGCATCCGAGCAGTAGGAAAATCGACATTTCGGAAAAAAAAACCTTCATCAGGAGTATAGGCAGAGTGCCTGAAGGGTGGAAACGTCGACGTTCCTGCTCCTCGGATGCTGCCTGAACTTCTGTGCTTTTCCAGCACCACTCTAATCCAGTCGCAGAAAGCAGCAGTGCAGAAACAGCGGTGAGTCATCTACACCTGCAATGCCTTCCTTTATCAATAGATTATTGATTTTTTTTCCCGATGGGCTGCATTATCTTTTAATAATTGTAACGTAAACATATCATACTAAGTATTTCAACGTTCTGGAATGTAATTTTCGTCAAATCATAAACATATGAATTCTTGGACATCTGGTCATGCCAATCCAAATTTCTCACATTAAATAATGAATCGTTTCTTTTAGTTTTGTTTCTGGTGTCCAAAATTACTGACGCTTTCTGATGATGTAAGACAACAGCCCAGGGCTAAACCACTCAACGTGACAACGGCTCTGTGGCAACTTCAGAGCAAAGTCATCTCAAGAAAAGTCACAGGTGACTAATAAATCACACTCGTGCACCAAATGTGGTTATGCAAACAGCTTCAATCCCACACCGTTTCCATCCCATTTTCCACCTTGTGGCCAGCATGTTGAAAAATCTTAAAATTACAATGATACCAATATGTACTTCTTCATTCTGACCAGTGTTTTCTGCCTCTACCTTTGGTACAGGAGAAGACATCGAGAGACCATTTACGGTCTGTGTGGTAAGCCTTTTCCTCCCATGTTTCATTTGTCCCTTAACTTAAATC
>NC_057717.1:77335947-77338743 GCF_004010195.1 Chiloscyllium plagiosum | reverse complement strand
CATTCACATCACATACTTCCTATTGTATAATTTCGACAATTGCAAATAGCATTCTCGCTGTGACCAAAGTAATATTTTGACCAATTCCTGAGTAATTGTCCTGCTGTTAAAGTCTACCCGTTGATTAATAAATGCATATCGGAGAGTGGATAGACACTAAACTGTTGGATTTTGATAGTTGTTGCCAAAATTGCAATCTACGTTAGTTGGGATAAATTTAAAACATCACCCGTACACTACGTTGTTCGGCTTTGCTTTAAACAGAACACGCTTATTGAATAATTCCTCTGGGAGTTCAGTCTATCAATAATGAATGTGGTTCCTATTTGCTAAAGAAAACAGAGCGGGAAATACATTGAACATAATTCTGAACACAGCAAAACTATTTAGTCCAAACTCCATGATGACTAGGATAACATTTCTGCAACAAACCAGCATGAAAGCAGGTCTGTATTTTCAGCTTTCGAATGATGTACGAGTTCCCTATAATTTGGCCTGTGAACATAAGTGTTGAACTACGCACTGATGTCTAAAATTATTTGTCTTACGTTCTTTTCCAAAAAAAAGGTGCAAAGACATATACCGCAGGTATGGAGTGGATATTATTTTACATTGACTGGTGCTATCGCTGTCTTTTTTGACTAACTAAGGTGTTTCTGTTCTGTAAGCTAAACTGAATCATCAATACTAAACCTGAAGAGCACATGTTGTGCCTTTTGTCCCCACTGCAATAGTTAATGAGTTTCAAAGACGATTGCCATCTAAAAGAGAATTGTATTAATGCAGAACAGCAGATAAATCCACTATTACAGTGGAGTCCAAACGATCCTTGCAGAGGGAGGAGGAAAACTTCTTCAAGGCAGGCATCCTTGCAAGGGGATTCGCAGTAGGGTTAAAATCAACGAGGTAAAAATAATGACTGCAGATGCTGGATACCAGATTCTGGATTAGTGGTGCTGGATTTCACAGAAGTTCATGCAGCATCCGAGAAGCAGTAAAATCGACGTTTTGGGCAAATGCCCTTTATCAGGAATAAAGGCAAAGAGCCTGAAGCGTGGAGAGATAAGCTAGAGGAGGATGGGGGTGGGAGCAGTAAAACCGATTTTACTGCTCCCCGGATGCTGCCTGAACTTCTGTGCTCTTCCAGCACCACTAATCCAGAATCTGGTATCCAGCATCTGCAGTCATTAATTTTACCTCGTTGATTTTAACCCTACTGTGTTCTTCCAGCACCACTAATCCAGAATATGGTTTCCAGCATCTGCAGTCATTGTTTTCACCATGGAGTTAAAACGATGCCTTTCCCCTTATAGTCGTCATCATAAGAAACAGACCAACAATTCCCAAGCAACATATGGAAATAACTAATCATCCAATTGTAATGACCCTGTGGCTCCTTAACATGTGCAACATGTGTTGCCCCAAAACCCACATTATGACTGCTGAGCAGTCTCTCATTATTGTCATCTTGGCGACTGGATCGACCCACAGGAAACATGAAATAAAATGAGAAACCAGTCCATGCTTTTAATGTTACTTGCATTATTACATGGAATGAAAATTGTAGTTAAGGAATTCGTAAGCATGTTTTTAAACGGATGCCAGAGCTCTGCTTGCGTCACTAAATAAGTATAAGTGTACTTAAATAAAAGTCAAGAGCTGCAGCATGAAGCCGAATTCCAGTACGAAATAATCAAGAAACAAAGCGGGTTATCCGACCTCCCACATTGGGTCCCATATATTGTATACCATTACGACTGTCCAGAAGAGAGTGATACTTCCTGGAAAAAAAACAGGACGATGGCTTTCCTTCTGCTATTCATCTATAGGTCTCTGTTTCTTACCCCATCGCTGTGAACATGCAGTCTTTTCCGGGATCTGCTAGTCACTAAAATGTAAGTGATTGTTAAAGTATTGAACAGCAGAATCAGGGCAAATGTTATCCCAGGCGTTAGGTTGCAATGCAGAAATTAGATTCATCCCCAGATATGCGAAAATTCAACATTGCCCTTTATTTCAGTAAACCATGGTTCAATCCACAGCCGATAAAAACACTTACCATAAACCACCATGCTTTTTTTTCAACAGTTTAATGCGGATACCTTTGGAAAAAAAAATTAGAATCGCTGATTCTTTCAGAGTAATACTTATATTTGAAAACTTGGCAACAAATTGACAGAAATCGAGCAAATGTGAAAGTAACGGTGAACCGGACGGAAAAGTCAGTGGATGCATACAGCAGAAGATCACAGATATTGTGCAAGTGGACTGGCTTGATGACAGAAAACTGCTCCAGATAAACGATTGGAGTGCGTCTGATGATCAAATCGATGATAACTAAGAGTAAATGCGCTTCAGACACAGCCAAGCGGTAGCGAATAATACAATTAGAAAGAGCACACATTCTCTAGATCAGGATGACAGTCGTCAAGAAATTAAAAGAAAAAAAGTACAAAGAAAATTTACAGCACAGGAAAATGCCCTTCGAACCTCCCAGCCTGAGCCTATCCAAATCTATTGTCAAAACCTATTGTCGCCCAGTTCCTAATCATCTGTATCCCTATGCCCCCCACCTACTCATGCATTTTCCAGAAGCATCTAAAATGAATCTACCGTGTCTGCCTCTACTACCTCTGCAGGCAACTTGTTCTCGGCACCTACCAACCCCTGTG
The DNA here is from genome assembly GCF_004010195.1 of Chiloscyllium plagiosum. NCBI lineage: Eukaryota > Metazoa > Chordata > Chondrichthyes > Orectolobiformes > Hemiscylliidae > Chiloscyllium > Chiloscyllium plagiosum. Next base: position 77,336,071 of record NC_057717.1, on the reverse strand, counting down.
TAAAGTACTTACCGAGTATATTCCGTTAAACTTTGCACTTCTCACCTTGAATGCGTGACCTCTCTTTATTGAATTCTTCACCTTGGGAAAGAAAAAGCTTATCTCTGTCTAATCTGTCTATACA
>NC_057717.1:77325673-77334395 GCF_004010195.1 Chiloscyllium plagiosum | reverse complement strand
TTCACATCACATACTTCCTATTGTATAATTTCGACAATTGCAAATAGCATTCTCGCTGTGACCGAAGTAATATTTTGACCAATTCCTGAGTAATTGTCCTGCTGTTAAAGTCTGCCCGTTGATTAATAAATGCCTATCGGAGAGTGGATAGACACTAAACTGTTGGATTTTGATAGTTGTTGCCAATATTGCAATCTACGTTAGTTGGGATAAATTTAAAACATCACCCGTACTCTACGTTGTTCGGCTTTGCTTTAAACAGAACACGCTTATTGAATAATTCCTCTGGGCGTTCAGTCTATCAATAATGAATGTGGTTCCTATTTGCTAAAGAAAACAGAGCGGGAAATACATTGAACATAATTCTGAACACAGCAAGACTATTTAGTACAAACTCCATGATGACTAGGATAACATTTCTGCAACAAACCGGCATGAAAGCATGTCTGTATTTTCAGCTTTCGAATGATGTACGAGTTCCCTATAATTTGGCCTGTGAACGTAAGTGTTGAACTATGCACTGATGTCTAAAATTATTTGTCTTACGTTCTTTTCCAAAAAAAAAGGTGCAAAGACATATACCGCAGGTATGGAGTGGATATTATTTTACATTGCCTGGTGCTATCGCTGTCTTTTTTGACTAACTAAGGTGTTTCTGTTCTGTAAGCTAAACTGAATCATCAATACTAAACCTGAAGAGCACATGTTGTGCCTTTTGTCCCCACTGCAACAGTTAATGAGTTTCAAAGACGATTGCCATCTAAAAGAGAATTGTATTAATGCAGAACAGCAGATGAATCCACTGTTACAGTGGAGTCCAAACGATCCTTGCAGAGAGAGGAGGAAAACTTCTTCAAGGCAGGCATCCTTGCAAGGGGATTCGCAGTCGGGTTAAAATCAACGAGGTAAAAATAATGACTGCAGATGCTGGATACCAGATTCTGGATTAGTGGTGCTGGAAGAGCACAGAAGTTCAGGCAGCATCCGAGAAGCAGTAAAATCGACGTTTTGGGCAAATGCCCTTTATCAGGAATAAAGGCAAAGAGCCTGAAGCGTGGAGAGATAAGCTAGCGGAGGATGGGGGTGGGGAAACCGGGACTCCCCGGTTTCCCCGGGACTCCCCGATTTTACTGCTCCCCGGATGCTGCCTGAACTTCTGTGCTCTTCCAACACCACTAATCCAGAATCTGGTATCCAGCATCTGCAGTCATTATTTTTACCTCGTTGCCCAAGCAACATATGGAAATAACTAATCATCCAATTGTAATGACCCTGTGGCTCCTTAACGTGTGCAACATGTGTTGCCCCAAAACCCACATGATGACTGCTGAGCAGTCTCTCATTATTGCCATCTTGGCGACTGGACCGACCCACAGGAAACATGAAATAAAATGAGAAACCAGTGCATGTTTTTAATGTTACTTGCATTATTACATGGACTGAAAATTGTAGTTAAGGAATACGTAAGCATGTTTTTAAACGGATGCCACAGCTCTGCTTGCGTCACCACAGAAGTATAAGTGTACTTAAATACAAGTCAAGAGCTGCAGCATGAAGCCGAATTCCAGTACGAAATAATCGAGAAACAAAGCGGGGTATCCGACCTCCCACATCGGGTCCCATATATTGTACACCATTACGACTGTCCAGAAGAGAGTGATATTTCCTGAAATAAAAAAAAATACAGGACGATGGCTTTCCTTCTGCTATTCATCTGTAGGTCTCTGTTTCTTACCCCATCGCTGTGAACATGCAGTCTTTTCCGGGATCTGCTAGTCACTAAAATGTAAGTGATGGTTAAAGTATTGAACAGCAGAATCAGGGCAAATGTTATCCCAGGCGTTAGATTGCAATGCAGGTATTAGATTCATCCCCAGATATGCGAAAATTCAACATTGCCCTTTATTTCAGTAAACCATGGTTCAATCCACAGCCGATAAAAACACTTACCATAAAACACCATGTTTTTTTTTTCAACAGTTTAATGCGGATACCTTTGGAAATAAAATTAGAATCGCTGATTCTTTCAGAGTAATACTTATATTTGAAAACTTGGCAACAAATTGACAGAAATCGAGCAAATGTGAAAGTAACGGTGAACCAGACGGAAAAGTCAATGGATGCATACAGAAGAAGATCACAGATATTGTGCAAGTGGACTGGCTTGATGACAGAAAACTGCTCCAGATAAACGATTGGAGTGCGTCTGATGATCAAATCGATGATAACTAAGAGTAAATGCCCTTCAGACACAGCCAAGCGGTAGCAAATAATACAATTAGAAAGAGCACACATTCTCTAGATCAGGATGACAGTCGTCAAGAAATTAAAAGAAAAAAAGTACAAAGAAACTTTACAGCACAGGAAAATGCCCTTCGAACCTCCCAGCCTGAGCCGATCCAAATCTATTGTCAAAACCTATTGTCGCCCAGTTCCTAATCATCTGTATCCCTATGTCCCCCACCGACTCATGCATTTTCCAGAAGCATCTAAAATGAATCTACCGTGTCTGCCTCTACTACCTCTGCAGGCAACTTGTTCTCGGCACCTACCAACCCCTGTGTAAAGTACTTACCGAGTATATTCCGTTACACTTTGCACTTCTCACCTTGAATGCGTGACCTCTCTTTATTGAATTCTTCACGTTGGGAAATAAAAAGCTTATCTCTGTCTAATCTGTCTATACAGTGAAGCCTATCTCCTCTTAGCAAATGAAAACAATTCTAACCTACTCAACCTCTCTTCATATCGAGCATCTCCCATACCAGAAAACATCCTCGTAAACCGTCTCTGCACCATCTCCAAAGCAGCAACATCCTTTTGGTAATCTGGCGACTAGAAATGTACAAAGTATTCTAAATGTGGCCGAGCAAACGTCGTGTACAATTTTAACATGACCTGCCTGCTCTTACAATCAATACCCCTTCCAATGAAGAAAAGAATACCATATGCCACCTGTCCACCTGTGCAGCAACGTTCAGGGTACAAAGGACTTGCACTCCCAGTTTCCTCTACATGTCAACTTGTCCCAAGGCTCTTCAGTTCATTGTATAATTCGCTCTGGAATTGGACTTCACAAAATACATCACCTCATATTTGACTGGACTGAACTCCACCTATCACTTCTCCGCCCAACTCTCCAGTCGATCTATATTTTCCTAAATTCTTTGACAGTCCCCTATGCTCTCTGATACTCCACCAATGTCCGTGTAATCTGCAAACTTGCTGAATATACCAGCAGCGCCCTCTTCCAATTCATTTTTGTATGTCGCAAACAGCAGTGGCCCCAGCACTGATCCCTGTGGAACAACAGTGATCACCTTTCTCCATTCAAGGAAATCCCTTCAATTACTATTCTCTGTCACTTGTTGGTCAACCAGTTCTTTATCTACCAAACTAGAACACCCAGCACACCATGAGACTACACTTTGTCTATTAGTTTACCATGGGGAATCTTATCAAATGCCTTACTAAAGTCCATGCATTTAACGTTAACAGCCTTTCCTTCATCTATCAAATTGTCCACTTTCTCAATTAGCTCTATTACATTGGTAAGACGCGATCTCCCCTGCACAAAACCATGTTGTACATAACTGATAAGGCCATTCTTTACTAAATATAAATACATTTTATCCCTCTGTTACTTCTCCAGCAATTTTCCCATCACTGGCGTCAGGCTCATTCCTCTGTAGTTAGCCAGAATATTCCTACTACCATTCTTGTACAGGAGATAAAATGTGCAAACTTCCAGTCCTCTGGCACCACACCTGTGTTTAAACATTTTTCAAAGATATCTGTCAGGATCCCAACCACTTCTTCTCTCCACTTGCTCAGCAACCTGGTATTGATCCCATTCGGTCTTGGACATTTGTCCACATTAATAACATCTGGCCTACGCAACGCATCTTCCCTACTTAAATCAACGTGATTCAGAGTTATCAAACGTCTGACTCTAATCTCAACATTCATTATGTCCCAACCTCCGTGATCTCTGATGCAAAATAATCCTTCAGAATCTCACCCATTCTCTCAGCTTCGACACACAGCCTTCCTTCATTCTCCTTCAATGGACTAATTCTTTTCTAGTTAGCCGATTCCTTCTTATATTAAAATAAAAGGTTTTGGGATTCTCCTTAATTCTGCTCACTAAATCTATTTCATGACGACTTTTAGCTCGCTTGATTCTCCTTTGGTCCTACTCTTCTTATGTTTCTCCATGGCTGGTTTTGTTTTCAGCTGCCTGGACTTAATGTGCGCTTGCATTTTCCTCTTGTCTAGACATACCGTTATTCCTGTCATCCATGTTTCGCCATGCCTGCCTTTCCTGTCCTTTAATTTCAACGGGACATGTCTGTCATGCACCATCTTCAACCTGCCTTTAAAAGCCTCCCACATATCAAATATGGACCTCACTTCAAATAGCTCCTCCTAATCAACAGTTCCAAGCTCCTGCCAAATCTTGATGCAATTGGCCTTGTCCGAGTTTAGTCCTCTTCCCTTACGACCACTCACATCTTTGTCTACAAGTATTCTAAATCTTACAGAATTGTTGTCACTGTTCACAAATAAATCCCACACCGCGACTTCTACCACCCAGCCTGGCTTATTCCCCGACACCAAGTCCAATATGGCCCCTTCCCTCGTCAGAATATTGGCATACAGCTCTGGAAAACTCTCCTGAACACTCTTTACAAATGTTGCCCCATCCAGACCTGTGGATGCTGGCAAAAATAAAATCTCACATCACGACTATCCTGTTGCTTCTACATCTTTCCATAATCTGTTTACCAATTTGTTCTTCTACGTCACGCTCGCTATTGAGAAGCCTGTAATACAACCCTAACAATGTAAATGCACCCTCTTGTATTTCTCAGCTCCACCGACAATGCCTAACTACTCTAGCCCTCCATAGTGTCCTCCTTTAGTAGAGACGTGATATCAGCCGTGATCAGCAATGCAACTTGTCCCCATCCCCATTTACTTCCCTCCCTGTCCTGTCTGAAAGGCCTATATCTTGCAAGATTTAGTTGCCAATCCTGCCCGTCCTTCAACCAACTCTCTGCGATTGCAGCAACATTATACTCCTAGGTACCAATCCAAGCCCTAAGTTTATCTGCCTTACCCACAATACTCCTTGCATTAAAGTATATGAACGTCAGGTCACCAGTTCTTTTGCATTCATCTGCTATATGTCTACTCTTCCCCTTATTAATGACATCTTCATGATTCTTACAGTCTGAAGTTTCCACCACGCTGTCTACTTGTCTTCTTTTCTGCTGCCCAGCTCACTGCCACCTTAGCTAAAAACTTCCCCAATAGCAATAGCAGAAACTCCTCCAAGAACATTAGCTTCAGTGTGGTTCAGATGTGCACCGTCCAATTTGCAATAGTGCCACCTTCCCCAGGACCCATCCCATAGACCAATAAGTCTGAACCCCTCTCTGCTATACCATCCCACAAGCCACGTGTTCATCCAGCCTATTTTGTTTTCATTTCTCCGCTGGCTAGCACGTGGCAGTGGTTTTAATCCCGCGATCACTATCTTTGATGTCCTCCTTATTAACTTCTCTCCTAGCTCCATGAATTCTGGTTTCAGGAATTCACCTTTCTTTCACCTGTATTGTTGGTGCCTATATGCACCACGACAACTGGCTGTTCAACCTCCCCCTTTAGAATGGTCAGCGGCCGATTGGTGACACACCTGACCTGAGCACCTGGGAGGGAACAAATCATGCGAGTGTCCTGTTATTGGCCACAGAACCGCCTATCTATTCACCTTATAATAGAATCCCCTATGACTATGGCCCTACGGGTCATTCCCGCGCCCCCGGCCCCTCCAGCCCACCCTCACTTCTGAACAGCAGTGACCGCCACTCTGTCATGACCTTGCCAATAGCTTCCCTCCCCTATTTAGCAATTTCCACCAATAGTATCCAAAACAGTACACCTGATTTGGAAGGAGTTGACCACAGTGGACACCTGCACTGCCTTCATATCTTTTTCTGCCTTTCTGTCACCCATTCACTGTTTCCCTCAGCAATTCTAACCTGCTGCGTGACCAGTCCACTGAACGTGCTATCCATGACCTCCTCAGAATCGCGGATTCTGCACAGTGAGTCCATCCGCAGCTCGAGTCCCGTCACGCTGTCAAACATGAGCCACAGCTGGACACACGTCTTCCATTTGTAAGGATCAGGAACGTCAGCCACGTTCCTGAGCTCCCTCACCAAGCAAGAGGCGAATGCCACGAGTCTGAGATCCCTTGAAATTGTAAGCCTTAGCTTTATATTAATCAACAAAAACCAAACAATGCACTTAAATATATGAAAGAAAAGAAAAAGAAAAAAACCCTGATATTTCAGAGTCGTTTTCTTCTGGTTCGAGGTGGTTGGGCAGGAAGGAGATACCACACGTGTAGTATTTTGGGTTTTGCTGCTGCCCAAATATGTACGAAGTCCTTATCTTCCCGACTCCTCCTGATCTCCACGTCACCTCCTCTCATTGTCCAATTGCACCCAGACCGGATAAAAATCTGGTAAAGGAAAATATTTTGTGAAATCACGCATAAGTCTGCTTGGTAACAGCAGTCATTTGGTTTCGTCTTCTCTTCTGAATTTCCAATGATATATTGAATCCAGACGGCTATTAAAATATAGAAAATGAAATAACACAAGAGAAAGTCTTACATGTGATGGACTGCCGGACAGATTTAATCATATGCTCATGATATCTAAATTCTTCATCTAAACCTCTGTCAAAATTTGTAGTTCCCTCCGAGTTACACAAACTAATGTAATGCTTGGGCACAGTAAAACGAAATTTCTGTTCCTGTAAAATATTTTCAAGTTAATTAAGAATGTTAACGTTGTAGTTTTCAGCAATTCCTGAAGAAGGGCTTATGCCCGAAACGTCGATTCTCCTGTTCCTTGGATGCTGCCTGACCTGCTGCGCTTTTCCAGCAACACATTTTCAGCTATGTTAAGTTTTCTACTCTGTTTTCTGATTCACATAATTATCAGTTGTTTAATTTTAGTGTCATTTTGTGTAACCTCACATTCCCACCACCACGCCATTTGTATCTGCGTTGTTTGTTTTCCAAACGCTTCACCTGCCTGTATCTCGCTGTAATCTCGCTATGCCATCCTCTGAACTTGCCCCTCACGCCTACCTATTATTATGTTCCAGCAAAAATATCTCATAGTACATCTATTTGCATTATCCGAAACGTGAAAACATCCATAGTGAATGTGTGCCAATATTCCTGCCAATCTTTTATCTGTTCATTAATCATTTTGTGTTGTATGCAAATATACTGCCGACTAGAATCTGTATGTTCTATTATGCTAATACGTAAACTAATGTTTGGTACCTTATTAAACAACTTGTAAAGAGTCAATTGTGGCACGGTGGCTCAGTGGTTAGCACTGTTGCCTCACAACACCAGGATTCCAGCTTTGGGTGATTGTCTGTGTTGAGTTTGCATATTCACTCTTTTTCCTCCCACAGTCTAACGAAGTGTAGGGCAGGTGAATCGGCGATGCTAAATTGTCCATGGTGTTCGGTGCATCAGTCAGAGGGAAATTGGTCTGGGTGGGTTGCTCTTCGGAGGGTCGGTGTGGACTAGTTTGGCCGAAGGGCCTGTTTCCATACTGTAGGTAATTTCAGATACATTGCTTTAACGTTATCTGGATAATTGTTTTTATTCTCAAATAAATTCAAAAGGTTTGCCAGCTACAATATAATTTTCACAAAACGAACTGTCTTGTGATATTTGCTGCCTATTCTTGTAGGGTATTAGGCGGTTTGACATCTTTAATTTCAAACTGTGTGGGGTTTTTGCAGGACACAATGTGAAGGTAATGCAAAAACAGACTGTTTATGTTCTAGTGCAATTATACGATCTGACCATACGAGGGTTCAAACAACAACAGATGGCTGCTCAGTCTGATACTTCCCAAGCAGTTTTAGGGAGAGAGGGAATAAATTTGATGAAAATAAGATTTGAGTAGTTGGTAGTAATTTTTTTTTTCCTTTTAACGGTATTGCATTGAATGGTAGATTTGAAGCATTCTGTTGCAACTCTATATATTTGGAGAGCTACCACCAGACCAGGAAGTTAGGATTTAAACTTTGATGATATTATGTCAGATTCACAAAATAGCTGCGAACATGTGTGATCCTGAGGATTCCTGATCACGTTGATGACTTCCATAAAGCTTTTTTTTTCAACTGCCCAAAACGCTCATGTTGCATTTAAAGGGGAAATTCTATTCTAAATAAGGTGTTGTGCTGTCATGAAAATTTCTCTTTAAAAAAAAGAATTTATTGTACACACACATGCGCGCGTGCGCGCGCACACACACACACACACACAAACACGCACACAAAAGAATCAGTGATTGCATTTCGCTGAAAGGCAACAGATGATATGATCCTGAAACTCATGACCAGTGAAATAATGGAAACATAATGCTTCCGTCATCTTCTGAGTCAATAGTTTTCTTGTGCAGAATTAAGATGAATATCAAGGGATGTGGTCCAAAAAATGGATGTGTTGTATGCACTAATGATTACTTGTCGATTGCAGTGATCTGCAGTGGAGTTTCGAAATTTATTCTATAAATTTGAAAAAAGAACAAAAACAAAGTTATGGGAAGTTATCACCGTCTGCGACTAAATGCATCGTAGTTCAATGGAAACAGGGAACATCTCTGGGAACACA
>NC_057717.1:77319427-77325173 GCF_004010195.1 Chiloscyllium plagiosum | reverse complement strand
TACTCGTCAGATCGCTGACATATTCATCTTTATCATTTATGTAAATTACAAATAGAAATCGCATAACAGATCTTTGAATTAAAAAAAAACATTGGAAACTGTCAGGTTGGTCAAGAAGTTCAAATCGCAATGCATGGTGTTTGTTTAGTCAGACACAGAGTTTTTATTGGTCATAGGAGACAGAGGAATGTGGAACGGTGTATTTCTGACTGGAGGTATGTGGCCTGTGGTGTTTCTCAATGTGGACAACATCCATAACCTCAGTCTCAATCATTAACATTAGTACTTCTTTTGCTTTCGCTTTGCACGAATCTGTAACCAGGTTGCATAAAATCCCAAGACAGGGCTCATTGATTCATGATGGAGAAGAAGAGGAATCTTTTTATTCAGAAGGTAGTGAAACTATGGGAATTACGTACTGCAAAGGGCTGTAGAGACTTGGTTATTAAGTACGCTTAAAGCAGAGATGGTCAGAGTTTAATTAATTAGGAAAACAAAGGTTACTTCGAAAATGAAGAAATGTATAGAAGTAAAAAAATTACAAAGAAACTAACAGCGCAGGAACTGCCCTTCAGTCCTCACAGCCAATGCAAAACGGCAATGTGAACCTGTCGTTTATTAACTCAGGGTCTGTATCCCTTTGCTCCCTGCTCAAGAAATGGATCTGTCCAGATGCATTTCACTTGATGCGACCTTTTCCACCCCACCACCTCCGCTGGCAACCTGTTCCAGGCTCTGACCACCCTCTGCGTGAAAAGGTTTCCACGCATATCTCCCCTAAACCTTTGCCTCTCACATTGAATTTGTGATCCCCAGTAATTGAGTCCCCCACTCTGGGAAAAAATCTTCTTGCTATCCACCCTGTGTACACCCCTCATGATTTTGCAGACCTCAATCAGATCCCCCAATCCTAATCTATTCCAAATCCCTTCATAGCTAGCGCTCTCCATACCAGGCAACATCGTGTTTAACCTCCTCTGCGTCCTCTCCAAAGTATTCATATTCTTTGGGTAAATTTGGCGAACAGAACTGTACGCAAATTTGCAAATGTGGCTGAACCAAAGTCTTATACAACTGTAACATTACATGCCAACTCATGTACTCAATATCCCGTCCGATGAAGGAAAACAAGCCGTATGCTTTCCTCACCACTTTACTAACCTACGTTGCCAACTTCAGAGAACAATTAACCTGAGAAGCCAGATCTCACCGCAAATCAATATTCCACAGGACATTTCCTTCTACTCAATTGTTTGCTCTTGATTTGGATCTTCAAAAATGCATCACCTCGCATTTTCCAGATTGAGTTCTATCTGCGTTTTCTCTGCCCAGAACTCAAATTGTATCTAGATTCTGCTTTATTCACTGACAGTCCATTTCACTATCTGCTACTTTGCCAGTTACAGTGTAATCCATAAACGTGCTCATCAAGCAATTTACGTTTTACTCCAAAGTGATTTATGCATGTCAAAAACAACAATGGTCCCAGCACAGATCTCTCTTTGTCACAGGTCTCCTTGTTGCGAAACTCACATCACCACTACGCTTTCACCTGTTGTCCAATTAGCTCTCAATCCATCGAGCTCGTACACCTTGGACTCCTAACGGCTGCACCTTTTCCATCAGCTTACAATAGGCAACCTTATCGAATGCCTGACGTCAATGTAAATGATATCTACAGCCCTTCCGTTATCAATCAACTTTGTCACTTTCTTTTCGAATTATATTAAGGTGATAAAGACATGAACTTCCCAGCACAAAACCATGCAGCTTATCAATCATAAGCTCATGTTCTTCCAAACTGGAATCAATCCTACCGCTCAGTATCATCTCCAGCAGCTTCACTGTCACGGACATCAGGTTTACTGGTCTATAATTTCCTGGATTATCCCTGCTACCCTTCTCGAGCTAGGGGATAACATTAACATTTCTCTGCTCTTCGGGACCTCACCCGTTTTGAATGATGCTGTAATTATATCTGTTAAGGCCTCAGCTATTTCCTCTCTTGCTTACCTCAGTAGCCTGGGATAGTTCCCATCCGGACCGAGGGACTTGTCCATCTTCATTCTTTGAAGAGCACCCAACATTTCTCCCTTCCTTATGCCGACTTGACCTAGAGTAACCAAACATCTATCCAGAACCTCAACAACTGTAATGCCACTCTCCTCGGTTAATACAAATGCACAGTATCGTCAAGAATCTCGCCTATTTTCTCTGCCTCCATAGGTAACTGTCCCCCTCTGTCCTTGTGTAGGTCAACCTTTTCTCTAGTTACCCCCTTGCTTCTTATATGTGAGTAGCAGGCTTTGGGATTTTCCTTAAACCTATTTGCTGAAGATATCTCCTGTACCCTTTTAGCCTTCTTAATTACTCGTTTCAGTTTGGCCCTACATTCCCAATATTCTTCCCAAGCTTCATCGATCTTCAGTCGCCGAGACCTTTTGTACACTTTATCTTTCCTTTTAGCTAGTCTCACAATTTCACCTGTCATCCATGCTTCCGTAATTTGCCACTATATCCCTCATTTTCATAGGAACATATCTCTCTGAACTCTAATAAACTTCGCTTGTAATGTCTCCTGCATATCAAACATGGATTTAACTGCAGACAGTTGCTACCAATCTACGTCCCCAGCTCCTATCGAATGTTGTAATCAATAACATTCCCGCAACTTAGCTTTCTTCATTTAGGACCACTCTCGTCTTTGTTCATGAATATTCTAAAACTTACGAAATTGTGATCACTACTCCCAAGGCAACCCCCGACTGAAAGTTCAATCACCTGGCCGGGCTCATTCCCCAACACCAGGTCAGGTGTAGCCCCGTCCCGAGTTGGACTATTTACATACTGATTTGGAAAACCCTCCTGGCTGCTCCTTACAAATTCTTAGCCATTCCAGACTTTTAACAGTAAATGATTCCCTGTAAATGTTGGGAAAGTTAAAATCTCCTATCACCACTACCCTGTTTCTCCTACAACTTTCCATAATCTGTTCATATAGTTGCATCTCTATCTCACGCTCGCATTTGGGAGGCCTGTAGTACAGCTCCAACTTTATTCCAATAAACTCTGCCCACATTAATCACCACTCGAGTCTTCCATAGTGTCGTTTTGCTTCAGCACAGCTGTGATATCCTCTCTGACGAGTAAATCAACTCCTCCTCCCCTTTTACCTCCCACTCTACACGTCTGAAACATTGGTACCCTGGCATATTTAGCTGTCAAAAACTGCCCTTCACTCAACCAAGTCTCCAAAATAGCAATAACGGTGAAGGTCTTTGGCTCACTTGGTTTTGTTGTTCATAACTTTGGGTATAAGAGTTGGGATGTTATGTTGAGGTTTTACAGGACATTGATGAGGCCTCTCCCGGAGTACCATGTGCAGTATTAGTCGCCCTGTTATATTGAGGATGTTTATTTTTATTTTGGGAAGGATTCAGATACGATTTACCAGGAATGGTGTGTTAGAGTTATAAGGAGAGGCTGGACTGGCTGGAACGTTTTCTGCTGCAGCGCAGGTTGAGAGGTGACCTGATCGAGGCTTATAAAACAATGAGGAATATAGATTCTGTTGAATATCAATTGTCTGTTCTTCGGGTGTGTGATTTTAAGACTAAGAGGCTAGTTTTAAGATGAAAGGAGAATCCTTGACAAGACAGACAGAGTCATAGAACTGTATAGCATGGAAAAACTCCCTTCAGTCCAACCATCCCTGTCGACCAGTTATCCTAAATTAATTTGACATCAGTTGTCCACATCCCTCTCACACTGTCCCAATCATTAGGTTGGATTACTTACAGCGTGGAAACAGGCCTTCGGTCCAAGGAGTCCTCATCGACCCTCCTAAGAGCAACCCAGCCAAACTCATTTCCCTACATTTTCCCATTCACCTAACATTACGGGTAATTTAACATAGCCAATTCATCTAACCTGCACATTTTTTTGGACTGTGGGAGGAAACCTGAGCACCCGGAGGAAACCCACGCAGACACGGGGAGAATGTGCAGACTCCACACTGCCAGTTGCTTAAGGCAGGAATTGAACCAAGGTCTCTGGCGCTGTGAGGAAGCAGTGCTAACCACTGTGCCACCGTGCCACGCATCAAGTTGTCTTATAAAGGTTGTAAGTGCATCAGCTTCTGTGACTTCCTGTGTCAGCTGCTTGCACATGCACCACTTCGATGTGACTATGTTGCGCCTTAGATCCCTGTAAAGTCAATTCTCTCTCAGTTTAAACCTATGCCCTCTTGTCTTGGACTGCGCTACCCCTAGGTAAAGATTTGGCTATTCATTCTATCCGAGAAACACATGATTTTCTGAAACCGTAAGGTCACCCTTCACGTTCTAATGCTCCAGGGAAAATAGCATCGGCATATACAGTCTTTGCCTATAACTCCGATCTTCCAACACTGGTGACATCCTTGTTAGTCTTCTCTGAACACTTGCGAATTTCATTACATCACTCCTATAGCAGGGAGAACAGAATTGCTCACAGTATCCTAAAAGAGGTCTAAGCAAGTCTTGTACAGCTGCATTATGACCTCCTAACCCCTGTTCTCAATTTTCTGACCAATAAACGAAAACATATCAAACACCTTCTTCACTATTCTATCAGATGCTACTATATTTTCAACTAACTGTTACCTGCAAGCCAAGGTCTTTGTTCAGCAACACTCTGCATGTCCTTCCCATTAAGTGTATTGGTCTTACGCTGATTTGCGTTTCCAAACTGCAGAAACTCAATTAGACTCCATCTACCAATCCTTGGTTCATTTGCCCATCTACTTAAGATCTCATTGCAATCAGAAGTAACCGTCTTTGTTGTCCAACAACACCACCAATTTCGGTGTCATCTGCAAACTGACTGAACATACATGCTCAATTTTATCGAAAACATTTATATAAATGACGAAAGCCAGTGGATCCAGCACGATCTATGCGGTATACTATTGATCACAAGTCCTCAGTCCGGAAAGCAACCCTCCACCCATACCCTTGACAAAAAAGCCTACCATCGGTATCACCCGCACTGATCCACTATTTCCTGGCTTTTCCTTTCCAGTTTGTTGAATAATGGAACCATGTTCGCCAACTTATATCGTCAAGCACCTCCCCTGTGGTTATGGAAGGTGAAAATATCTCAGCAAATGGCCCACCAATCTCTTTCTTAGCTTCTCATAGAGTTCGTCGATACACCTAATCAGGAAGAATCAGGTGCATTTTTTAAATGCAGCATGTGGTCCATGTATGGAATGAATTACCTGAGGAGGTTCTGGACGCAGGTAAAGTTACAACGCTTAAAAAATCGTTTTTTAAGTTCAAGAATAAGAGAAAATTTGGAATACTATTGGCCAAAAGCAGGCAAATGAGACAGACTTATCTTCAGATAATAGTCAGCATGGACTGTATGGGCCGATAGGTCTGTTTCCAACCCTCTGTTAAACCCTTTAACTCCATCTATGTTTGTGTGTTGGAAATGTGTTGCTGGAAAAGCGCAGCAGGTCAGGCAGCATCCAGGGAACAGGAGAATCGACGTTTCGGGCATAGACCCTTCTTCAGGAATGAAGAAAGTTTGTCCAGCAGGCTAAGATAAAAGGTAGGGAGGAGGGACTTGGGGGAGGGGCGTCGGAAATGTGATAGGTGGAAAGAGGTCAAGGTGAGGGTGATAGGCCAGACTGGGGTGGGGGTGGAGAGGTCGGGAAGAAGATTGCAGGTTAGGAAGGCGGTGCTGAATTCGATGGATTAGA
>NC_057717.1:77311826-77319346 GCF_004010195.1 Chiloscyllium plagiosum | reverse complement strand
TGATCCAACACCACAATCGGCTGGTGCATTTTAGAACTTTTCAATACATTCTTACAAGTAGGAATTTTGTAAGGGTACGTCACTAAACATTTCAATTTACAGAAAATGCAAAAAGGTTAATCTTATCTAAACACAAAATGGCTCACTCAGAGTAACTTAAATATAGTTGCAATGGGAATGCTCTGTAATATGTACACTATGTGTCAGCAATACTGCCCAAGACGCATCATTTCGACATTGCAGAGGCAGCACACACCTTTCTCCACATGAACATGTTCCACTCAGTGGGCGTGAGTACAACGGCAATCCTCTCCACGCCAAGCTCTTCTGTGTGTTTGTGTGTGTGTGTTTATGTGTGTGCCTGTGTGTAGTGCGTAGGAGTACGTCGGTGTGTGTGTTTGTTATGGTGTGTGGGTGTCCGTGTGTGTATGTGTGCGTGTGTGTGTGTGATTCTGTGTTCGTATGTGTCTTTGTATGCATGCATGTGAGAGTCTATGTGTCTATGTTTGCACGTGTGTCTCTGTGTTTATATATGTCTGCATCTGCGTGCGTCTGTGTTGTGAGCCAACTCCCCTGCCCACCGAGTGCTTAGAGATTCTATTTTCACCAGGTCGACACAGAAGGGAGATGGCATCAGGGCCACGGCTTTTAAGTTCTGTCAAAGGGAAACAACACTGACAGTAAGTTTAAATTGAGAATTACCCTTCGCTAATAATATAACCTTGACTGACAACTCGCTAGCTCTTTACATTGTTGGTGGAATGAGGCTACGTCCGAAATTCCACGCGGATTGTCCCCACAATCCTCTAGCTTGTGCCAGGATCCTTACTACAAGGCGGGGGTACGTGGTGAGGATACGGATGTTGGGCACTCCACCACCGGGCTTGGTCCTTTTTGTCCTCTCGCAAGCTCTTTCTCCTTGTTAGGCACTATATCTCATGCCGCATTTTTTATAACAAAAGTCAGGAGTCGAGAATGTGAGCAATCATGGATTCTTTATCATGGCCATGGGGAAGTGCAACTTCGTTCACATAAATTTGAGGTAGTCCAAAGAAGTACAGCGTGTTACACCCTATATAGTTCATCACAAGCTTACTGCCCATTATTGACTAGGCCAAGAGGCAGTGGCATGGGAAACAGTCAGTTTATACAGCTCCTACATGCATTGCACGGACTAACATTTCTCAAGGTCACTACGATTGAATATTACCTCGTAATGTAGATTTAACTAGACAGAAACAGATAAGTAGCTATATAAACAATACATCATCTATGAAGTAGAATTGTGGCAAAGGCCAGAGGAACTGTGATTCTTTTGCAGCTGCAAAGTCATGCTATCAGATCCAATACATCAGTTTAGTGGGTTAGCAGTTTGCGTCTTTCTGAAAAGATTGCTTTTGACTAAATGGCTTCCACAGATACTTTGTGTTGAATCTGGTCAAATACGCTTCCACAATCCCTCCATTTTTAAAAATAAATAACAGTTTAGAGATGTCAGCAAAAGGGAGTATATATCCTGACCCAGGGCGATTGTCGGGGGTGGGGGTGGAGATCAGAGTTAGCCCTCGGATTCAGTTAGGAAATGGGCAGAAGGTTCCGGAGACTGAGCATCATCAACACGGGTTTCATCAGGAAGGGAAAACCTAAGAATCTGCAAATTTGCTGGAGTCGTGGGTCACAACAGTGAACTGAACCAAGCACGGGATTGCGAGCAGGGTTACTTCAATTTCCAGTTGAGCATTTCCAAAGGTAGGGAAAACGAAATTTGCAAATCGCTGAAATTCCACAGGGATTCGCTTTTGAGAGTTCAGTATGGATGGAAATACAGGTGCAGACGCAGCAGCAAGAGTAGTTGAACTTCTGTGTATAAAGAAAAACATTAAATTTTAAAGCCAATTTGCGAAGATTATCAGGCTATCCACTGTGACCAAATAAAACATAGCTATTGAAAGAAAAGGAAGTGTGTAGTGAAAGACAGACCAATCAGGCTAAGCCATTCTTGGACGGAGGCTGAACACGTTTCTCTGAGATGGTCTTCCGGTTTCCTTCCGTGGGTGGCCCTGTTTTGCATTGCATCTCATGTAGACATTTGGCGGTCCCGATGGCCTTGAATGCTATGCAGGTGACCGGCAAAACGAGGCAAGGGCATTTCCACCGAGGCACCAATTTGCTCCGGTCCGATTTTTCAGGCTCTTTGTACCTGTGAATGTAAACTTTGAAGAGTTTTGGTGAACTGATGCAGATATTTCCCTCTTATCCACCACTGTTGTGGCAGCAGTATCAGTCGCTCGGATAGTTTTGATTCATCTACTAAATACATGACCTATTATTAGACAATATTCAAAAAAACGTATACAAACTCATTCTCAAAAACACGTTGGAGATCAGTAAAAAATGCACCAGTCAACGAAATGGTTTAATAAATGCAGGACATTCCTCTTACATCACCGCTTTTAAAACAACTTTAACAAGCTTCAGATCTTTTCTCAGCTACTTTCATAAAGTCTGGGTGCCACCAAGTTTGTAGTAGAGTACTAACTGTTCCCCCGTTGCGCAACTGTGTACCATATTGCACATAATCAAGGAAAACAGGCAGCAGCCAAGAAGGAGCACAAACGTATCCGGCAGGGCTCACCCGCTATTTTGAGTATCGAAGGAGCACACTATTGAGTCCTTAGTTCGTTATCTTCAGCCGGGGAATTCCGCTGTGATTTGTGTACATTACCCAGGTCCGGCATACCCTCCTTTATATTGTCCCTAACCAGCTTTTGCTGTGAACCCAACGGGACCAGAAGTTTGAGGGGTAAGACTGTCCGATTGGCAGCATCACCTACCCGTTCATTTCCTTTGGAGGCTGTTTGTTGCCTCAGCGTGATCCGAACATCTTACAAAGAACATAGAACACAGAACGTTACAGCTTAGGTCAGTCCCTTCAGCCTTCGGTGGTGTGCCGTCTTGTGAAGTTGATCTGATGCCCATGTAACCTATACCATTCCATTACTATCCACATGGACGTCCAATAGCCATTTAGTTGCCCTTAACGTGGCAAGTCTACTACTGTTTCTGGCAGGCCTTTTCACGCCCCTATTATTCTCTGCGTAAAGAAGCTACCCTTAATACCTGTCGTAAATCTATCACCCCTCAGTTTAAAGTTATATCTCCTCGTGTTAGCCTTCACAATCTGAGGGAAAATGTTCATACTGTCAACCCTATGTAACCCTGCGATTACCTTATATGTCTCGATTAATTCATCTCTCAACCTTCTTCTGTCCAACGATGCAGCTTTCCATTAACACCTTCCTTCCATATCAGGAAATATCCTCGCAAATCTACTCTGAACCTTTCATTAAACGTCAACATTCTTCCGATAATGTGGTGAGCAGAACTTTATGCAATAGTCCAGGTGTCATGTAGAGCTGAAGCATGACCTTGTGGCTCCGAAAGTCAATCCCCCTCCAAATAAACGCCAACACACCATATGCCGCCTTAACAACCCTATCAACCTCGGTGGCAACTTTCAGGGATTTATGCACTATCTGTTCATCCATACTGCCAACTATTTTTCCAATAACCCAGTACTCTGCATTCCTGCTGATTCTTCCAAAGTGATTTATCTCACACGTTTCCGTATTACCTTCATTTGCCTCTTCTCAGTCGACCTCTGGATCTTATGTGCCTCTGTAACCCACAACATCCATCAGCACTATTCAAAACGCTGCCTACATTCGTGTCATCAGTAAATTTATTAACTCATCCTTCTACGCCCACTGCCAGATGATTTACAAAAATGACAAATAAAACAGATTCTTGCGGCAAACCACTAGTAACTGAGCTCTAGGATGAACATTTCCCACCTCCCACGACACTCTGTCTTCCTTCAGCTATGCAATTTCTTACCCAAATCGCTAAATCTCCTTCAATCCCAAAACTACATGCTTTGTGAAATCGCCTACACAGGAACCTTGTTAAACTCCTTACTAATGTCCACATACACGCATCAACCGCTGTACTTTCATCCATCTGTTTCATCACCTTTTCGAAGAAATCAATCAGATTAGTGACGCACTACCTACTGTTCACAAAACCGTGTTGACTCGCCCTAATCAAATTAATCCTTCCCAGATGACAATAAATCTTACATCTGATATCCTTTTCCAACACCTAACCCACAACCGAATTAAGGCTCACTGATCTGTAGTTACCAGACATATTCCAATTCCCGTTATTAAACAAGGTAACAACTTTTGATATCCTCCAGTCTTCTGTTACTGCTTTTCGACAATGATGACATAAGGATCAAATCCAAAGCCTTTGCCATCTCCTCCTTGGCTTCCCAGAGAATTCGATGATAAATCCCTCCCGGCCTAGCGGTCTTATCAATTTTCAAAATTTCCAAAATTGCTGAAATCTCCTATTTTTCAACCGCTATCGCGTCTAACCTTGGAGACTCTATCCCCATATTGTCACTAACGTTGCCCTTATCAATATTTTCCTTGATCTGATCCACCAACAACTTGTCATGCCCCTTCTAGTCCTCGTGTAAGATACTTTATGGCTAACTAATAACTCTCAAGACCCCAAACTGAGCCTTTACGTCTCATCCGCGCATAAGCCTTCTTCTTCCTCTTGACAAGAACTTCAACTTCTTTCATAACTCATGTCTCCCTATCAAAATCTGCCTAAATGCCTGATAGGTGTACACATATCAAGGATACGCTGTAGGTGTTCCTTGAATGTAGCTCCAGCTTTCAAAAAGTGTATCCATCCCCTGCAATTTTATTCCTCATCCTATGTATCCTAAGTCTTGCCTAGTGATATCATCATTGCCTTTCCCACAGTCATACCTCTTTCCCTGCCGTGTACACCTGCTCCTGCCCATTGCTATTGTAAACATAATCTAATTGTGGTCACTATTGCTAAAATGCTGACACAACTCCAAATCGAACACCTGTCCGGGTCCATTCCGCAGTGCCAATTCTAATATGGCATTTCCTCTTGTTGGTCTGTCACATACTGTGTCAGAAAACCCTCCTGCGCAGATTTTATAACGTTGACACATCCAAGCAATTTGAACGATTGCATTCCTCGACATCCCTGGAACAATTTGGAGCCCGAAGGAAAACTCCCAACAGTGTGACCTATCCTTTCCTGTTTGTAACCACAGCCCAAATTACCTCAGTGCGTTAGTCCTCAAACGTTCTCTCAGCTGCTGTAATACTACCCTTGATTAGCAAGGTCACATACCTGCTGCCTCCCACGCATCACTCTATTACCATCTTCTCTGTACTTGTTAAATCCTGGAATCTGCAACAAACTTGCTACATCATAAGCCTGGGATCTGTAACAAACAATCCTGTCCCTCTTCTAACCATGTCTCTGAAATGGCCACAATATCAAAATCCCAGGTACCAACACATGCTGCACGTTCACCCACTTTATTCCTGATGCTCCTTGCACTGATGTACGCATACGTCAAACCAAAATCCTGATTGCTGGTGCCCTCTCGCGACTTTGTAAACGTCACCCTAACCGCACCACCTTGAACCTCCTGCACACTGGAACCACAATTCAGGTGACCATCCCACTGCTGTATTAGTTTTAACGCCCCACAACCCCCTAAGAGTGTTAGCAAAATTCCCACACAGCATATTGGTATATCTCCAGTTCAGATGAAAACAATCTTATTTGTAAAGGTCCCATCTTCCCCAGAAAGACCTCCAATTATCCAAGAATCCAACCCCACCGTACCATCTCTGCAGCCACGTGTTCAGCTCCAATCTCTCCATCTTCCTCACTTCATGAGCACGTCGCACAGGCAACAAGTCAGAGACAAAAGCTCTGTTTGTTCCAACTCCAAGTTTCCATCCTGGATCCCTGAACTTCTCTCATTGATTCCAACCTTCCTCCCTCCCTCTGTCGTTGGTGCTTATGTGGGCTAAGACTTGGGGATTCTCGCCGTTACCCTCAAGAATCTCGAAAACACGATCAGAGACATCACAAACCATGGCACCTGGGAGGCAACGCGCCAATCGTGAGTCTCTCTCGTTCCAAAGCGTGTGCGAGCTTAGGATTGTTTTCACTAGAAAGCCGAACGTCGAGGGAATAACTGATTCAGGTCAACACAATCAGGAAAAGGAGGGAAAGGGTGGATAACAAGAAGCATTTTCTCAGCGTGGCGAACTCAATTACTAGGGGTCAGGATTTCAAAGTGACTGGTTAAATGTTTCGGGAAATAATGCATGGAAAGTTCTTTATGCGGAGGGTAGTGGGTACCTGGAATGCGTTGCCAGCGAAGGTAGAAGGCACAGAAACGGTAATATCAATTTTGATATATCGAGACAAATACATGAATGGGCATGGAGCAGAGGGACACAGACGCTTGGGAAAAAAAGTGACAGGTTTAAATAGAGAATTTGGATGGCGCAGGCCTCTTTCTTTCGAGACCACAATTTCCCTTCCTACGTGGTTAAAGATGCCCTCCAATGCATCTCATCCACATCCTGCACCTCCGTCCTCAGACCCCACCCCTCCAAACGTAACAAGGACAGAACGCCCCTGGTGCTCACCTTCCACCCTACCAACCTTCATATAAAGGAGGAGAAAGTGAGGACTGCCGATGCTGGAGATCAGAGCTGAAAATGTGTTGCTGGAACCACAAGGGACCGCCTAGGAACCCTCCAACCACAAGGGATGAACTCAGATTTCTCCAGTTTTCTCATTTGCCCTCCCACCACCTTGTCTCAGTCCCAACCCTCGAAATCAGCACCACCTTCCTAACCTGCAATCTTCTTCCTGACCTCTCTGCCCCCACCCCCGCCCCCACTCCGGCCTATCACCCTCACCATAACCTCCTTCCATTTATCGCATTTCCAACGCCCCTCCCCCAAGTCCCTCCTCCCTACTTTTTATCTTAGCCTGCTGGGTACACTTTCCTCATCCCTGAAGGGCTCATGCCCGAAAGGTCGATTCTCCTGCTCCTTGGATGCTGCCTGACCTGCTGTGCTTTTCCAGCAACACATTTTCAACCTTCACATAAACCAAATCATCCGCCCACATTTCTGCCACCTCCAAACAGGCCCCACCACCAGAGATATATTTCCCTCCCCACCCCGTTCCGCCTACCCCAAAGACCGTTCCCTCCGTGACTACCTGGTCAGACCGTGACTACCTGCTCCCCCACAACCCACACTCCCGTCCTGGCACCTTCCCCTGACACCGCAAGAATTGCAAAACCTGCGCCCACACCTCCTCCCTCACCTCCATCCAAGGCCCGAAAGGAGCCTTCCACATCCATCAAAGTTTTACCTGCACATCCACCAATATCATTTATTGTATCCGTTGCTCCCGATGCGGTCTCCTCTACATTGGGGAGACTGGACGCCTCCTAGCAGAGCGCTTTAGGGAACATCTCCGAGACACCCGCACCAATCAACCACATCGCCCAGTGGCTCAACATTTCAACTCCCCCTCCCACTCTGCCGAGGACATGGAGGTGCTGGGCCTCCTCCACCACCGCTCCC
>NC_057717.1:77286619-77310451 GCF_004010195.1 Chiloscyllium plagiosum | reverse complement strand
CACTGTGGCCTTGAGAATATTAGAAATACCTAGGGGTGCACATATATAGTTCCTGGTGATGTTGAAGTTCAACAGGTTGTGAACAAGGCTTTTGGCACCCTTGCTATCGCCGTTCAGATCATTGAGCATCGCAGTTGGGACATGATACTATGGCTGTATAAGACATTGGTTAGACGACATTTGGAATCTTGCAAATAATTCTGGACCCATACTCTGGGAAGAAACTTACTAAACTGGAAAGGGTGCCAAAACAAAACGTAAAGTGTGTTATCGAGATAGAAATGTTTGAGTATTAAGGGGAGTTTGGATAGGCCGAGGTTTTATTCTCAAGTGAGTAGGAGGTTGAGGAGTATGCTCTTACAGGTGTAAAGCATCATTACTGAACATAAAAGATGCGAAAAGTCAAAGACTTTCCCAAATGTGGGAGAGTCCAAAAGAGAGGGCATAGGTTTAATGAGAGAGGGGAAAGACTTAAAAGGGACTCGAGAGGGCACCTGTGAATGGCACGTGCATGGAAACAATAGCAAGAGGAGATGGTAGAGGATAGTACAATTGCAACACTTAAAAGACATCTGGATAAATATATGGAGAGTTAAAAAGTACATACATGTAAAAAGAATTAGTTCAGTCGAGGAAACCTGGTGAGAATGGACGAGTTGAAGCTCTGATTCAATAAGGGAAACACAAATATTGGAAAGGTTATGATTTAAGTTTACAAACATGCCAGTCGATATTTGTTTTCAGGTCACAGTTTCCTTCACTCAAAAACTTAGATCAAAAATGTTTGAGGCACAGAATACTGTATTAAAGGTTCCCTCCCTTCTCTCTCTCTCTCAATCTTTCTCTGTTTCTCTAACAGCTTCCATCATTATTGCAGAGATTTGCCTAAACTAGTCTTTTCAATAAGTTGTGACAGAGAACATGGATCAACGAACATTACAGTACAGGCCCTTCGACCCTCCGAAGATCAACAAAATGTGAAAACCATCTGAAGCCCATGTCACCTAAACTTTTAGATTCGATTCGATTCCCAACAGTGTAGAAAAAATCCCTTCGACCCAACAAGTCCACATCGATCTTCCGAAAAGTAACCCACCTAGTCCCATTTCCCCTCCGTTTAATGCATCTAACACTACAGGCAATTTAGTATGGGCCAATTCACCTGACCTGCGCATATTTGGATCTCAGGGAGGAACTCAGAGCACCCAGAGAATCCCATGCAGACACGGGGAGAATGAGCAGACTCCACACGGCAGTCACCCAAGTCTGGAATTCAACCTGGAACCCAGGTGCTGTGAGGCAGCAGTGCTAACCACTGAGCCAGTGTGCTATTTCATTTTCATTCGTATGTCTCGCAATGGCCATTCAAATTCCCTTAAATTTGTCGAGTCTACTGCTGTTGCAGCAGGGCACTCCATATCCCTACTATGCTCTGTGTAAAGAACCTACCTGTGACATCTCTCCTCTATCTATCACCCCGCAATTGTAAACTATGTCCCCTCGTGCTAACAATCAACATTAGAGGAAAAAAGCTCTCACTCAGCACCCTCTATAACCCTCTAGTTTTAGTATATGTCTCAAACCTCTCTCGAAAGAAAACAGATGTACGTCGTTTAGCCCGTCTTCATAAGACCTTCTCTCCATACCAGGCATCTCCTAGTAAAGTTCCTCTGCACACTTTACAAAGTTTTCCCATCTTTCCTATAATGCAGTGACCAGAACTGCATGCAATATTCCAAGCGCAGCCGCACCAAACAGTTGTATAGGTGCAGCAAGTCTGCAACAAGTGCACATCGATCTTCCGAAAAGTAACCCACCTCGTCCCATTTCCCCGCTGTTTAATGCACCTAACACTCCAGGCAATTTAGTATGGGCCAATTCACCTGACCTGCGCATCTTTGGACCTTAGGGAGGAACCCAGAGCACCCAGAGAAACCCATGCAGACACGGGGAGAATGAGCAGACTCCACACGGACAGTCACCCAAGGCTGGAATTCAACCTGGAACCCAGGTGCTGTGAGGCAGCAGTGCTAACCACTGAGCCAGTGTGCTATGCCATTTTCATTCGTTTGTCTCGCAATGGCCATTCAAATTCCCTTAAATTTGTCGAGTCTACTACTGTTGCAACAGGGCACTCCATATCCCTACTACGCTCTGTGCAAAGAACCTACCTGTGACGTCTGTCCTATATCTCTCACCCCGCAATTGTAAACTATGTCCCCTCGTGCTAACAATCAACATTGTGTCGAAAGAAAACAGATGTAAGTCGTTTAGCCCGTCTTCACAAGACCTTCTCTCCATACCAGGCATCTCCTAGTAAAGTTCCTCCGAACACTTTACAAAGTTTTCCCATCTTTCCTATAATGCAGTGACCAGAACTGCATGCAATATTCCAATCGCAGCCGCACCAAAGAGTTGTATAGGTGCAGCAAGTGTGCATTCCTCTACTAATAAAAGCGAGCACATCATATGCCTTCGAAACAACCCAATGAAACTGGGTGGCAACTTTAATTGATCTGTGTACATGGACACCGATATCTCTCTGTTCATCTATAGTACCAAGAATCTTACCATTAGCCCAATACTCTGCATTCCTGATAATCCATGTTTTTTAGTTCATTAGTACGATGTTTTCCAAAATCATATTATACCTGAAATCCCAGATAAGAATTAAGTGAGGTGTTCAAAATTGTCGAAGACTTTGGAGATTATGTTTAGTTAGTCTGCTAAACAATGTACTTTGAATGAGATTTTCTTACTCTTCACGAACAAACTTCTGAAAAGAGCTGCGACTTGCAGAATTTTCTTGCCGCAGCTTGCTCTGATCATCAAGTTTTAAATTCTAATTGTAACAGTTCTTTCTACACTGTCCACCAACAGTTTTCAACAGCAAATGACGTGCCGAGTTGCTCAGCTTCTCCATGCCATTCTGAAGTTGATTTCTACTTTTCACAGAGACAGTTGACTGTTTTGACTTTAATATTACTTGGAAACGTCCTACTTCTCGCTGTGTGTTCAGATGCACCATTTTAGCATTGGATGTTAAGTTTACTAGTTACACTTCCTTCCAAACATTTTGACTCCACAAGCTCAGAAAGACAGTAAATCCCAAAATGTTCAGATAATCTGTTATTATGAATGGAAATATTATCCTGGGCATCGAGAGAATGAAACTTTTTTATCTACTTCCTGAATCAGCAAGTGATTGTGTAATGTTTATTGAAGAACATGTGGCATTATGAAACTTCACCCAGCAGCGTTGAACGCAACACATTTAAAATAACATGCAAACCTTAATTATTGTGATCAGGTCTCCATGTTGGATTTGTATCCAGTATTAACTTCTCGTGAATGGTATGTATGGCCAACTGAACCAGAGACGAGTTGATCTCTAAACCTACTGGTTCAAAGTTGGCACCCAGCCTGCCAATCGTATATTAGCAGTGGTAAAGCAATTCAGACACAGGAATTGGACGAAACGCAGAATCTCAGATCTGTCCAAAAAGCAACTTGAAGTCTTGATCCTGCACTGTTTCCACTGAAGTCGAAAGGTGTGGCGCTTGAAAAGCACAACAGGTCCTGCAGCACAAGTGGCGCAGGATAATCAAGGCATAAACCCAATATCAGGAATTTGCGGTGAAGAGACGGGTGTCTAGAGACATAGAGACATATAGGAAGGTGTGGGTTGGGGAAAGGTAGCTGGGAATGCCATAAAATAGGTCACAGGTGAGGGTGGACCAGATAGGTGGAAATTTCAAGAGTTTTATGCCGAGTTGTACTGTTTGATCTGAAATAACGTGGGGGAGGGGAGAGAAGGAAACAGGTGAAGTAGACGTTGACGCTGAGTGGCTGAGGATTTCAAGGCAGAAGGTGAGACATTCTTCCTTCAGCCATTAAGTGGCTTGGATTTGAAGGTGGAAGAGGCCCGGGACTTGCATGTCCTTGTCGAGTGGAAGGAAGAGTTGAAAATGTCAGAGTGGTGCGATTTCATGAGAAGGGGAGGGGAGAGGACAAGAAAGGCGGAGTCATAGTTGACGCCGTATGGTTGGTGGGTTCAAAGGCAGAAGATGAGACGTTCTTCCCAGAGCCGTTGGGTGCCTTGAATTTGGCAGTGAACGAGGCCCAGGACTTGTATGAATTTGGTGGAGTGGAAGAGGGAGTTGATGTGGTCGGCCAGAGGAAGGTACTATTTTCTTTAGAGAGCAGTGGGTTGAGGGATGACTGAGGTAAAAACAATGACTGCAGATGCTGGAAACCAGATTCTGGATCAATGGTGCTGGAAGAGCACATCAGTTTAGGCAGCATCCGAGGAGCTTAAGCAAAATCGACGTTTCGGGCAAAAAACTCTTCATCAGGAAAACCTTTATTCCTGATGAAGGGCTTTTGCCCGAAACTTCGATTTTGCTGAATCTCCTCGGATGCTGCCTGAACTGCTGTGCTCTTCCAGCACCATTGATCCAGAATGAAGGATGACTGAGTAGAGACATACAGGTGGTCACAGGTTGAGGTAGGGTGGACGTGTAGAGCCTTTTTTCTGGGATGGTGATGGCTACCACGAGGTGACATAGCTTTAAATAAATGAATGATAGATAATATTACAGGTGTCAGGGTTCTTTATTCATAGAGTGGTGATGGCATGAAATTCCTTGCCTGCAACAATAAAAGACTCGCCAACTTTAATGACAATTAAAATTCATTAGATAAACATATGGATGATCATGGAACAGTGTCGGTTAGATGGACTTCAGGTTGCTTTCACAGGTCGCTACATCATCTGGAGCTGCACTGTATTATTACACTGTAATCCTCGATGTTCTATGTTATATGTTGGTTGTTGCATGTGTTCCCAGAGATGTTCCCTGTTTCCATTGAACTATGATGTATTTAGTCGCAGACGGTGATAATTTCCCATAACTGTGTTTTTGTTCTTTTTTCAAATTTATAGAATAAATTTCGAAACTCCACTGCAGATCACTGCAATCGACAAGTAATCATTAGTGCATACAACACATCCATTTTTTGGACCACATCCCTTGATATTCATCTTAATTCTGCACAAGAAAACTATTGACTCAGAAGATGATGTAAGCACTATGTTTCCATTGTTTCACTGGTCATGAGTTTCAGGATCATATCATCTGTTGCCTTTCAGCGAAATGCAATCACTGATTCTTTTGTGTGCGTTTTTGTGTGCTTGTGTGTGTGCGCGCGCGCATGTGTGTGTACGATAAATTCTTTTCTTTTAAATAGAAATTTTCATAACAGCACAACACCTTATGTAGAATAGAATTTCCCCTTTAAATGCAACATGAGTGTTTTGGGCAGTTGAAAAAAATAGCTTTATGGAAGTCATCAAGGTCTTTGGTGACCTTTAAGCGGCAATTCGATAGGTACATGGATGGGTGCTTAAGCTAGGACAAATGTTCGGCACAACATCGTGGGCCGAAGGGCCTGTTCTGTGCTGTATTGTTCTATGTTCTATGTTCTATGATCAGGAATGCTCAGGATCACACATGTTCACAGCTATTTTGTGAATCTGACATAATATCATCAAAGTTTAAATCCTAACTTCCTGGCCTGGTGTTATCTCTCCAAATATATAGAGTTGCAACAGAATGCTTCAAATCTACCATTAAATGCAATACCGTTAAAACGAAAAAAAAATTACTACCAACTACTCAAATCTTAATTTCATCAAATTTATTCCCTCTCTCCCTAAAACTGCTTGGGAAGTATCAGGCTGTGCAGCCATCTGTTGTTGTTTGAACCCTCGTATGGTCAGATCGTATAATTGCACTAGAACAAAAACAGTCTGTTTTTGCATTACCTTCACATTATGTCCTGCAAAAACTCCACACAATTTGAAATTAAAGATGTCAAACCGCCTAATACCCTACAAGAATAGGCAACAACTATCACAAGACAGTTCGTTTTGTGAAAATTATATTGTAGCTGGCAAACCTTTTGAATTTATTTGAGAATAAAACAATTATCCAGATAACGTTAAAGCAGTGTATATTAAATTACCTACAGTATGTAAACAGGCCCTTCGGCCAAACCAGTCCACACCGACCCTCCGAAGAGCAACCCACCCAAACCAATTTCCCTCTGACTGATGCACCGAACACCATGGACAATTTAACATCGCCGATTCACCTGCCCGACACGTCTTTAGACTGTGGGAGGAAAAGGAGTGAATATGCAAACTCAACACAGACAGTCACCCAAGGCTGGAATCCTGGTGTTGTGAGGCAATAGTGCTAACCACTGAGCAACCGTGCCACAATTGACTCTTTGCAAGTTGTTTAATAAGGTACCAAACATTAGTTTACGTATTAGCCTACTAGAACATACAGATTCTAGTCGGCAGTATATTTGCATACAACACAAAATGATTAATGAACAGATAAAAGATTGTCAGGAATGAGGGCACACATTCACTATGGATGTTTTCACGTTTTGGATAATGCACATAGATGTACTATGAGATATTTTTGCTGGAACATAATAATAGGTAGGCGTGAGGGGCAAGTTCAGAGGATGGCATATCGAGATTGCAGCGAGATACAGGCAGGTGAAGCGTTTGGGAAACAAACAACGTAGATACAAATGGCGTGGTGGTGGGAATGTGAGGTTACACAAAATGACACTAATAATTAAACAGCTGATAATTATGTGAATCAGAAAACAGAGTAGAAAACTTAACATAGCTGAAAATGTGTTGCTGAAAAAGCTCAGCAGGTCAGGCAGCATCCAAGGAACAGGAGAATCGACGTTTCGGGCATAAGCCCTTCTTCAGGAATTCCTGAAAACTACAACGTTAACATTCTTAATTATCGTGGAACTATTTTACAGGAACAGAAATTTCGTTTTACTGTGCCCAAGCATTACATTAGTTTGTGTAACTCGGAGGGAACTACAAATTTTGACAGAGGTTCAGCTGAAGAATTTAGATATCATGAGCATATGATTAAATCTGTCCGGCAGTCCATCGCATGTACGACTTTCTCTTGTGTCATTTCATGTTCTATATTTTAATAGCCGTCTGGATTCAATATATCATTGGAAATTCTGAAGAGAAGACGAAACCAAATGACTGCTGTTACCAAGCAGATTTATGCGTGGTTTCACAAAATATTTTCCTTTCCCAGTGTTTTATCCGGTCTGGGAGCAATGGGACAATGAGAGAAGGTGACGTGGAGATCAGGAGGATGTCGGGAAGGTAAGGACTTCGTACATATTTGGGCAGCAGCAAAACCCAAAATACTATGTCCAGCTGTGGCTCTTGTTTGACAGCGTGACGGGACTCGAGCTGCGGATGGACTCACTGTGCGGAATCCGCGATTCGGAGGAGTTCATGGATAGCACGTTCAGTGGACTGGTCACGCAGCAGGTTAGAATTACTGAGGGAAACAGTGAATGGGTGACAGAAAGGCAGAAAAAGATTTGAACGCAGTGCAGGTGTCCACTGTGGTCAACTCCCTCCAAAGCAGGTGTACTGTTTTGGATACTATTGGTGGAAATTGCTAAATAGGGGAGGGAAGCAATTGGCAAGGTCGTGACAAAGTGGCGGTCACTGCTGTTCAGAAGTGAGGGGGTGCTGTAGGGGCCGGGGGCGCGGGGAAGACCGTAGGGTCATAGTCATAGGGGATACTATTATAAAGTGAATAGATAGGCGGTTCTGTGGCCAATAACAGGACACTCGCATGATTTGTTCCCTCAAAGGTGCTCAGGTCAGATGTGTCACCAATCGGCCGCTAACCATTCTAAAGGGGAAGGTTGAACAGCCAGTTGTCGTGGTGCATATAGGCACCAACAATATAAGTGAAAGAAAGGTGAATTCCTGAAAACAGAATTCATGGAGCTAGGAGAGAAGTTAATAAGGAAGACATCAAAGATAGTGATCGCGGGATTAAAACCACTGCCACGTGCTAGCCAGCGTAGAAATGAAAACAAAATAGGCTGGATGAACACGTGGCTTGTGGGATGGTGTAGCAGAGAGGGGTTCAGACTTATTGGTCTATGGGATGGGTCCTGGGGAAGGTGGCACTATTGCAAATTGGAAGGTGCACATCTGAACTTCACTGAAGCTAATGTTCTTGGAGGGGTTTCTGCTATTGCTATTGGGGAAGCTTTTAGCTGAGGTGGCAGTGAGCTGGGCAGCAGGAAAGAAGACAAGTAGACAGCGTGGTGGAAACTTCAGGCTGTAAGAATCATGAAGATGTCATTAATAAGGGGAAGAGTAGACATATAGCAGGTGAATGCAAAAGAAATGGTGGCCTGACGTGCATATACTTTAATGTAAGGAGTATTGTGGGTAAGGCAGATGAATTTAGGACTTGGATTGGTACCTAGGAGTATAATGTTGCTGCAATCGCAGAGAGTTGGTTGAAGGACGGGCAGGATTGGCAACTAAATCTTGCAAGATATAGGCATTTCAGACAGGACAGGGAGGGAAGTAAATGGGGATGGGGACGAGTTGCATTGCTGATCACGGCTGATATCACGTCTCTACTAAAGGAGGACACTCTGGAGGGCTAGAGTAGTTAGGCATTGTCGGTGGAGCTGAGAAATACAAGAGGGTGCATTTACATTGTTAGGGCTGTATTACAGGCTTCTCAATAGTGAGCGTGACGTAGAAGAACAAATTGGTAAAACGATTATGGAAAGATGGAGAAGCAACAGGATAGTCGTGATGTGAGATTTTATTTTTTCCAGCATCCACAGGTCTGGATGGGGCAACTTTTGTAAGAAGCGTTCAGGAGAGTTTTCCAGAGCTGTATGCCAATATTCTGACGAGGGAAGGGGCCACATTGGACTTGGTGTCGGGGAATAAGCCAGGCCAGGTGGTAGAAGTCGCAGTGTGGGATTTATTTGTGAACAGTGACAACAATTCTGTAAGATTTAGAATACTTGTAGACAAAGATGTGAGTGGTCGTAAGGGAAGAGTACTAAACTCGGACAAGGCCAATTGCATCAAGATTTGGCAGGAGCTGGGAACTGTTGATTAGGAGGAGCTATTTGAAGTGAGATCCACATTTGATATGTGGGAGGCTTTCAAAGGCAGGTTGAAGATGGTGCATGACAGACATGTCCCGTTGAAATTAGAGGACAGGAAAGGCAGGCATGGTGAACCATGGATGACAGGTATGTCTAGCCAAGAGGAAAATGCAAGCGCACATAAAGTCCAGGCAGCTGAAAACAAAACCAGCCATGGAGAAATATAAGAAGAGTAGGACCAAAGGAGAATCAAGCGAGCTAAAAGTCGTCATGAAATAGATTTAGTGAGCAGAATTAAGGAGAATCCAAAACCTTATATTTTAATATAAGAAGGAATCGGCTAACTAGATAAGAATTAGTCCACTGAAGGAAAATGAAGGAAGGCTGTGTGTCGAAGCTGAGAGAATGGGTGAGATTCTGAAGGATTACTTTGCGTTAGAGATCACGGAGGTTGGGACATAATGAATGTTGAGATTAGAGTCAGACGTTTGATAACTGAGAATCACGTTGATTTAAGTAGGGAAGATGCGTTGCATAGGCTAGATGTTATTATGTGGACAAATGTCCAAGACCGAATGGGATCAATCCCAGGTTGCTGAGCGAGGGGAGAGAAGAAATGGTTGGGATCCTGACAGATATCTTTGAAAAATGTTTAAACACAGGTGTGGTGCCAGAGGACTGGAAATTTGCACATTTTTTCTCCTGTACAAGAAGGGTAGTAGGAATATTCTAGCTAACTACAGAGGAATGAGCCTGACGCCAGTGATGGGAAAAATGCTGGAGAAGTAACAGAGGGATAAAAATGTATTTATATTTAGTAAAGAATGGCCGTATCAGTGATGTACAACATGGTTTTGTGCAGCGGAGATCGCGTCTTACCAATGTAATAGAGCAAATTGAGAAAGTGGACAATTTGATAGATGAAGGAAAGGCTGGAAATGTGAAATGCATGGACTTTAGTAAGGCATTTGATAATGTTCCCCATGGTAAACTAATAGACAAAGTGTAGTCTCATGGTGAGCTGGGTGTTCTCGTTTGGTAGATAAAGAACTGGTTGACCAACAAGTGACAGAGAATAGTAATTGAAGGGATTTCCTTGAATGGAGAAAGGTGACCACTGTTGTTCCACAGGGATCAGTGCTGGGGCCACTGCTGTTTGCGACATACAAAAATGAATTGGAAGAGGGCGCTGCTGGTATTCAGCAAGTTTGCAGATTACATGAACATTGGTGGAGTATCAGAGAGCATAGGGGACTGTCAAAGAATTTAGGAGAATATAGATCGACTGGAGAGTTGGGCGGAGAAGTGATAGGTGGAGTTCAGTCCAGTCAAATATGAGGTGATGCATTTTGTGAAGTCCAATTCCAGAGCGAATTATACAATGAACTGAAGAGCCTTGGGACAAGTTGACACGTAGAGGGATCTGGGAGTGCAAGTCCTTTGTACCCTGAAGGTTGCTGCACAGGTGGACAGAGTGGTCAAGAAGGCATATGGTATTCTTGTCTTCATTGGAAGGGGTATTGATTGTAAGAGCTGGCAGGTCATGTTAAAATTGTACACGACGTTTGCTCGGCCACATTTAGAATACTTTGTACATTTCTAGTCGCCACATTAGCAAAAGGATGTTGCTGCTTTGGAGATGGCGCAGAGAACGTTTACGAGGATGTTTTCTGGTATGGGAGATGCTAGCTATGAAGAGAGGTTGAGTAGGTTAGAATTGTTTTCATTTGCTAAGAGGAGATGGGGTTCATTGTATAGTCAGATTAGACAGAGATAAGCTTTTTCTTTCCCAAGGTGAAGAATTCAATAAAGAGAGGTCACGCATTCAAGGTGAGAAGTGCAAAGTTTAACGGAATATACTTGGTAAGTACTTGACACAGGGCTTGGTAGGTACCGAGAACAAGTTGCCTGCAGAGGTAGTAGAGGCAGGCACGGTAGATTCATTTTAGATGCTTCTGGAAAATGCATGAGTAGGTGGGGGGCATAGGGATACAGATGCTTCGGAACTGGGCGACAATAGGTTTTGACAATAGATTTGGATAGGCTCAGGCTGAGAGGTTCGAAGGGCATTTTCCTGTGCTGTAAATTTTCTTTGTACTTTTTTTCTTTTACTTTCTTGACGACTGTCATCCTGATCTAGAGAATGTGTGCTCTTTCTAATTGTATTATTCACTACCGCTTGGCTGTATCTGAAGCGCATTTACTATTAGTTATCAACGATTTGATCATCAGACGCACTCCAATCATTTAGCTGGAGCAGTCTTCTGTCATCAAGCCAGTCCACTTGCACAATATCTGTGATCTTCTGCTGTGTGCATCCACTGACTTTTCCGTCTGGTTCACCGTTACTTTCACATTTGCTCGATTTCTGTCAATTTGTTGCCAAGTTTTCAAAAATAAGTATTACACTGAAAGAATCAGCGATTCTATTTTTTTTCCCGCATTAAACTGTTGAAAAAAAAGCATGGTGTTTTATGGTAAGTGTTTTTATCGGCTGTGGATTGAACCATGGTTTACTGAAATAAAGGGCAATGTTGAATTTTCGCATATCTGGGGATGAATCTAATTCCTGCATTGCAATCTAACGCCTGGGATAACATTTGCCCTGATTCTGCTGTTCAATACTTTAACCATCACTTACATTTTAGTGACTAGCAGATCCCGGAAAAGACTGCATGTTCACAGCGATGGGATAAGAAACAGAGACCTATAGATGAATAGCAGAAGGAAAGCCATCGTCCTGTATTTTTTTTATTTCAGGAAATATCACTCTCTTCTGGACAGTCGTAATGGTGTACAATATATGGGACCCGATGTGGGAGGTCGGATACCCCGCTTTGTTTCTCGATTATTTCGTACTGGAATTCGGCTTCATGCTGCAGCTGTTGACTTGTATTTAAGTCCACTTATACTTATGTGGTGACGCAAGTAGAGCTCTGGCCTCCGTATAAAAACATGCTTACGTATTCCTTAACTACAATTTTCAGTCCATGTAATAATGCAAGTAACATTAAAAGCATGCACTGGTTTCTCATTTTATTTCATGTTTCCTGTGGGTCGGTCCAGTCGCCAAGATGACAATAATGAGAGACTGTTCAGCAGTCATCATGTGGGTTTTGGGGCAACACATGTTGCACACGTTAAGGAGCCACAGGGTCATTACAATTGGATGATTAGTTATTTCCATATGTTGCTTGGGAATTGTTGGTCTGTTTCTTATGATGACGACTATAAGGGGAAAGGCATCGTTTGTACTCCACGGTGAAAACAATGACTGCAGATGCTGGAAACCAGATTCTGGATTAGTGGTGCTGGAAGAGCACAGCAGTTCAGGCAGCATCCGAGGAGCAGTACACTCGACGTTTCGGGCAAAAGCACTTCATCAGGAATAAAGGCAGAGAGCCTGAAGCATGGAACGATAAGCTGGAGGAGGATGGGGATGGGGAGACCTGGGAGTCCGGTTTCCCCACCCCCATCCTCCTCTAGCTTATCTCTCCACGCTTCAGGCTCTCTGCCTTTATTCCTGATAAAGGGTATTTGCCCCAAACGTCGATTTTACTGCTTCTCGGATGCTGCCTGAACTTCTGTGCTCTTCCAGCACCACTAATCCAGAATCTGGTATCCAGCATCTGCAGTCATTATTTTTACCTCGTTGAGTTTAACCCTACTGCGAATCCCCTTGCAAGGATGCCTGCCTTGAAGAAGTTTTCCTCCCCTCTCTGCAAGGATCGTTTGGACTCCACTGTAAAAGTGGATTCATCTGCTGTTCTGCATTAATACAATTCTCTTTTAGATGGCAATCGTCTTTGAAACTCATTAACTATTGCAGTGGGGACAAGAGGCACAACATGTGCTCTTCAGGTTTAGTATTGATGATTCAGTTTAGCTTACAGAACAGAAACACCTTATTTAGTCAAAAAAGAGAGCGATAGCACCAGGCAATGTAAAATAATATCCACTCCGTACCTGCGGTATATGTCTTTGCACCTTTTTTTTTGGAAAAGAACGTAAGACAAATAATTTTAGACATCAGTGCGTAGTTCAACTCTTATGTTCACAGGCCAAATTATAGGGAACTCGTACATCATTCGAAAGCTGAAAATACAGACATGCTTTCATGCAGATTTATTGCAGAAATGTTATCCTAGTCATCATGGAGTTTGTACGAAATAGTCTTGCTGTGTTCAGAATTATGTTCAATGTATTTCCCGCTCTGTTTTCTTTAGCAAGTAGAAACCACATTCATTATTGATAGACTGAACGCCCAGAGGAATTATTCAATAAGCGTGTTCTATTTAAAGCAAAGCCGAACAACGTAGAGTACGGGTGATGTTTTAAATTTATCCCAACTAATGTAGATTGCAATATTGGCAACAACTATCAAAATCCAATAGTTTAGTGTCTACCCACTCTCCGATATGCATTTATTAATCACTGGGTAGACTTTAACAGCAGGACAATTATTCAGGAATTGGTCAAAATATTACTTCGGTCACAGCGAGAATGCTATTTGCAATTGTCGAAATTATACAATAGGAAGTATGTGATGTGAATGGAGAGGTTTGGAGAAGATATTTAACGAGACATTGCATGGGCTAATGTTTTTCAGTCATGAAGAGGGATTGGGCCCACTGGGATCGTTTTTGTTACTGCAGGGCAAAATCAGAGGGGATGTTATTGAGATGCAAGAAACTCGGAAGGACGTAAATGGAGTCGGCAGGAATAAACTTATCCCCTTGATCTTTCGAAAAACAAAATGGCCCAAGAGACATAGATTTAAGTTAAGGGACAAATGAAACATGGGAGGAAAAGGCTTACCACACAGACCGTAAATGGTCTCTCGATGTATTCTCCTGTACCAATGGTAGAGGCAGAAAACACTGGTCAGAATGAAGAAGTACGTATTGGTATCATTGTAATTTTAAGATTTATAAACATGCTGGCCACAAGGTGGAAAATGGGATGGAAACGGTGTGGGACTGAAGCTGATTGCATAACCACAGTTGGTGCACGAGTGTGATTTATTAGTCACCTGTGACCTTTCTTGAGATGACTTTGCTCTGAAGTTGCCACAGAGCCGTTGTCACATTGAGCGGTTTAGCCCTGGCCTGTTGTCTTACATCATCAGAAAGCGTGAGTAATTTTGGACACCAGAAACAAAACTAAAAGAAACGATTCATTATTTAATGTGAGAAATTTGGATTGGCATGCCCAGATGTCCAAGAATTCATATGTTTATGATTTGAAGAAAATTACATTCCAGAACGTTGAAATACTTAGCACGATATTTTTACTTTACAATTATTAAAAGAGAATACAGCCCGCCGGAAAAAAAATCAATAATCTATTGTTAAAGGAAGGCATTGCAGGTGGAGATAACTCAACGCTGTTTCTGCACTGCTGCTTTCTGCGACTGGATTAGAGTGGTGCTGGAAAAGCACAGAAGTTCAGGCAGCATCCGAGGAGCAGGAACGTCGAGGTTTCCACCCTTCAGGCACTCTGCCTATACTCCTGATGAAGGTTTTTTTTCCCGAAATGTCGATTTTCCTGGTCCTCGGATGCTGCCTGAAATGCTGTGCTTTTCCAGCACCACTCTAATCCAAATCTGGTTTGCAGCATCTGCAGTTATTGTTTTTACCTGCTTTCTGCGACTTTCTAATTGAAAACAGCACTTATTTCTAGCACTGGACATGCTCCATTTGCTTCTCTTAGGCATCGGGGCTGGCTGTGAATGACTTTCCTTAGAGCTTAATACGGCGTCTAAAGACAGAGCAACTCACAATGAGCTGTCTATCAATACATTTAAAATCACACGGTACAGAGTGGGATCCAAATTAATCCATTACACACAAATGTTTTGGACTGAGGGTGTGGAAGAACCACTCAATGCTCTATTAAAAAAAACAGGAGGCACAGACAGTCCTTCACGATATTAAAGTTGAATCTTGCAAAACTAATGCTGTTAGAGTCAGTACAATGACTTCCCTATCTCCCCACAAGCGATTCGTTCTACTGCAGTTGTTCTTCCAACGCCTATTGAAATAACATTAGCATAACCAATCGTGCTGGCTTACTTGGTCCTTCTAAACTAATCATCGGCTGCGACACTGGCTCCCGACATTACACTTAACCTATCACATGACCCCACCACCATCTTCAGATTATATCATCTACCAGTAATTTAACTAGCCTATCACATTGCACTACGACTATCTGTTGCTGGTGCCGTGCAACATTCTCCCTCGCATGCTTTGCAACATTAAGTTAACTGCATCACTGCCAGAATAACTTCCAAATATACCACGTTTGAGATCAACAGGTCTCACACAGAGAAATAATACAACGAGGCAGGACGCAGCAAGGCCAGAACGAACGTCAGCGATCCAAAAGCGGGCAATAACAGTTCGAGGGTCCAGACCTCAAATAATTCTGGCCCAACACCTGGAGTCACAGGCCAAAACTTGTCCCACAATAACTGGAAAAGGAAAAAAAACCCAGTCATCCCAGATAATCTAAATGCGCAAGCAACACATGAATCTCCAAGCGAACAAGACTTCAGCACCACAGCAGAAAATCCTTCAGAGTTTTTTTTAGGGTGAATAAAGGTTTCGAAAACAGTACACAGATCCTACCTTTCTCAGCCGACAACCAGTCCAAGGCCTGCCGAGTCCACCATGCCATTCGATTGGTCGTATCCAATTGCTCACACAACACAAAGGGGCATCATCAAAGTAATCTCTGCTGATAGTGATAGATACATTTAATAAACTCAGCAATCTTGATTATAACAATGACAGGGAGAAGCAACTCCCAGCCCGCGGCAATCTCATTCTCTGCCCTTGAATACATTAGGGATACCCCTTCTCTAACATATAACAACAACTTGTATTGCTGGATTAGGAACATATTCATGTTTAGGACAGTGGAGAGTCGGTTGTGATTGGGCATTGGCAGTACAAAGCTAGATCTGTCAGCTGCACCAAATCGATGGACAGCAAGTCTGCAAAGGAGCAGAAAGGTTCAGGACAAGGGTGGGGTTTCAGTGGCTTCCCTGAACCCGTCTTCAGCCACACTATCACGAGAAAGACACCTTCCATAAACTGACAACCCCAATGCCAATGATACCACTTTCTCCAAAGGCCGCACTCACCAACTGCTCAAGGACACGTAAAGGAGTATCAGGTCCCTGCACGCCATTTCCATTGTCGCAGCTCCTTCTCAGCCCTCACCTACCTCAACACCGGAGTCCGTCTGCGCCCGTGGCAGCACCTTGGTACAGTGACAAAGCTGATATCACGCGGAGCGACCCTCCACGTGACGGTAGTAACTGAGGCACTGGTTCCCGTAGAGGGACCCCTTCCACACGGCTTGTTCCACGTTCTCTGGAAACCCTTACATACACCTGATCTCCAGGTGTAATAGGCCCATCCTTGTTGCCAGATACCAAATCCCTCAGCATTTCATGTGTGTGCATACTCTCATATATCATAGTCAGCAGTTGCATGTACCACTTAAGTTGAAGTTCCAATTG
This sequence comes from Chiloscyllium plagiosum, assembly GCF_004010195.1. Taxonomy (NCBI): domain Eukaryota; kingdom Metazoa; phylum Chordata; class Chondrichthyes; order Orectolobiformes; family Hemiscylliidae; genus Chiloscyllium; species Chiloscyllium plagiosum. The sequence continues at coordinate 77,293,920 of NC_057717.1, read as the reverse complement.
TTCCAAGCTAGGCCCGCCAAATGGACCCTTCCGCTTGGGCAACGGCATGGGTCTCGTGGGAAGTGTCTCATGTGGCGACAAGTTAATGATGCAGTTAGTCCACACATGGTAACCCATTAATGCCAGTGCACAGCATCGACGCATGTACGATAGATACATGCGCAAATTCTGTTCAACTCAGCTTTCAAAGTATTAATGATCAGTTCCACCATTCCCTGCGAATGGGGATGATGCATACAGCCAAACCTCTGCTTAATCCGCAAAGTCTGTTGCACCAAATTAACGACCTTCGGGATAAAGGCAGACCTATTATTCAAACTGATTCCAGATCGCATGCCAAACCTTGGAATAACTTCAGTTGTTAAAATCTCTACCACTGTGCCTGCCCCAATATCTTGCCATGGGGTCGCATCTACCCATCCACTGAACATGTCAATGACGACAACATATATCTCTTCTTTCTCAGCGTCCCTATCATGTCCACATAGGGGATCACCAAATGCTTAACTGCCCCCTCAGGTATAGGTATATGCCCTATAGGTATCGTTAAACCCTTCCAGACATTATTTTGAACATAGATATCACATTGAAATAATATGTTATCCACCAAATCCTGAAAGCAAGGTAGCCAAAAGCTATACCACACTCTCTTCCTCAGCACGTCGCCTCCAGTACAGTGAGCCACCCAATATGTCACTGAGATGAGAATAATCAATAAATGTGTAGGCACTACTCCCAAGACTTCGTCTGTGCACCACAGGCTTCCTGGTTACGCCAGGCCGATCTTAGTCCCCACAACAGCTGCTCAGCTATCGTCGCGTCACCTTACATTACAATGATGTCTTTGATGGTGGGCTTCAGATCTAAAAACACCTGGGGCACAGTGACAGCAAAAGCGCACCGGGAAGCCAACCGAGACGCTTCATTTGCTGCCTATCACAAATCACAACCTATCTTTTTTGCCTGACACTTTATAATACCTAATGCTGCAGTCATCATCAACGCAATCGTCAACACAATAATCAGCTGACAATGCTGCATGCGAACCTCAATGCTCTTTCGGAAGCTCTGTTGCGTCCTTATCACTGTGGCTATACTCTGTCAATGCTGCAGGGTGATAACCTCACAGTGCCACCGCTCACATAAGACTTTATTCAGAATCTCGTCAGAAACCACTGTCCAATGCAGCTCAGACTTGGATGGCTCAGCCAAAGGCAGTAAAGCTAAAGCATCTACCCTCCATTTCCCGAGTTTCCAAAATAGAGTCATTGTGATGTACAGCAGGGAATCAAACCCGTCCATGCCAACCAGATATCCCAACCCAATATAGTCCTCCCTACCAAACACTTCCTGTTCATTGATGCATCCAGATGCCTTTTAAATGTTGCAATTATACGAGCCGCCACCACTTCCTCTAGCAGCTCATTCCATACACGCATCGAACATCTCAGTGAAAACATTGCCTCTTAGGTCTTTTTTCATCTCTTTCCCCTCTCACCTTATATTATCTCCTTTAGTTCTGGACACACACACCCCACCATCCCAGGGAAAAGACGTTGTCTATTTATCCTGTCTATGCCCCTCATGATTTTATAAACCTCTATTGGATCATCCCTCATCTTCAGACTCTCGAGGGAAAGCAGCCCGAGCCATTCAACCTATCCTGATTGCTCAAATCTTCCAACCCTGGCAACACCTTTTTAAATATTTTCTGAAAGTTTTGAAGACTCACAATATTTTTCCGATAGGATGAAAACCAGAATTGTACGCAATATTTCAACAGTCGTTTAACCAATGCCCTGTACAGCCGCAACATGGCCTCCCAACTCAATACTTTTACCAATAAAGGCAAGCATACCAAACGCCTTCTTCACTATCCTATCTCCCTGCTGCTTACTTTCAAGGAGCTATGGACCTGCACTGCAAGGGCTCTTTGTTCAGCAACACTCCCTAGAACCTTACCATTAAGTGTATAAGTTTTGGTAATGTGCTTTCCTAAAATGCAGCACTTCGCATGTATCTAAATTAAACTCCATCTGCCACGTGTAAGCCCATTTGTCCATCTGATCACGATCCTGTTGTAATCTGAGGCACCTTCTTCACTGTCCACTTACACCTCAATTTGTTTTGTCATCAGCAAACTTACTAAATATATCTCTAATTCTCACATCCAAATTGTTTCCATCAAAGTCACCTATCCAATATATTTTGGCCTCCCTGGCTTCGCGCAACACAGGCTGAGAATTCCCTCTATCTACATTAAATCCATTTTGATTGCATTCCACTTTTAAATCCAGTTTTAATAAAACTTCCCTAACGAGCAAATTAATTGGTGTCCCCGTGTAGACGGCTGTTGTAGGTAAGGCGGCTGTTTAACTATCCATGTATAAACTTACTGGACTTGTAAAGTATGTCAACTACAGTTTACCTGAAAACCCTACAGTCCCAACATATTTTCCTGACATGGAAAGGTTGGAGACATATTGCGGTTGTGCATATGTATAACTAGATCCAACATTTACTACCATAGGTGTCAACATTCCTCCTCAACCAACCCACAAAATATGTTCCTGCTCAGCATCCAGTGTTAATATAGGGCATTTTCCTGGCCCACTCAGATTCTCTGGGCACGGCTAGAACATCATGTAAAGATTAACATGCCCATTGGGCGCGTAGGGATTCTGTGGCGGGACAGACGGATATTCCGGACTCATAGGTCCACTCTGGGTCCGGGAGGGCCAGGTCCAATGTGAGTAATTTCTTATAAAATGGCCTGGTTAATAAAGCCCCTTAACACAATTTCTTATCCTCTCTGAGTCTGAAATCATACCATGCCACTCTCCGCCCCACCTCGTTATCCATGTCTTGGACACACGAGTTCTTTCTGGGCTGTTACTTTTGTATTGCCCTTCGTACAGCATCTGTGGAAACATTCCTCCAAAGACATTTATTATCGCCATGAGGTCGACCAGCCCTTGCCAGGTGGCAGTAAGGTGTTCTCCCTGGTCTGGCATGTTATTCTTTTCAATAGCGCCAATCAACTCAGTAGTCAATGGCAACATGACCCTGCTCTTTGCGCTCTCTGTCATTTTAGGTTCCCCGAGCTGCATTTGTGTCAATTGTCGTTGTACTTCATCTTGCTGTTCATCCAGCTTTTTCTTGTCCTTCCTGTAACTTTGGATCACATAGACTACATGATCTCTGAATCACAGGCGGGTCATGGATGTTTGACCGTCTATGTCCTCTAGCTTAGATTTGACTTGAGGGTCATTGTCTCGGCAGTGGCAGTACAGAACATTGTGGTTAACAGTTGGCCACGCTCCAAATCTTGTTCTATTCCAAGCTTCCAACTTCTTCAACTCCTTTTCCAAATACCTTGCTGGGTTTTCAGTATCTCTCAATGGATCCTATCTCAAAGCATCGGAATCAATCTTACGTGGGCCACAGTCTAAGCGCCTGTCATACCCTATGTCTTACTCAATCAAACCCAGCACCATCAATCATTTGAATGTCCACAACATTCTTTAGGCAGGCTCAGTTCATTATCTCTCTTCATTTCGGAAACCCCACAACCTGTCGCTGCAGTGCCCACTGTAAATCCCCCACAGGGCTTATGTCCGAAAAGTCGATTCTCCTGGTCCTTTGATGCTGCCTGACCTGCTGCGTTTTTCCGGACCACACGTTTAAGCTCTGATCTCCAGCATCTGCAGTCCTCACTTTCTCCTAGTAAATCCCCCACACCCATGAACTGCGCCGTGGTTTCATCTTCAAAGTCTCTAATTCAATTCCCTAGCCCATCATGTACATTGAGCAACACATCTTTCAGTTTTTCCAGCTCCTCGTTTCCACACGGAATGTATTGCGGCTGTCTCCCGCTTTTATAAACAATGGCAGAATCCCCTTTTTGGATCTTCTTCCCTTATTAGAATTGGTACATTGTGATTCCTCATCAGACTCCAATGCTAGCCCAACTTGTATTTCCTCCCATCTTCCTGCCTCCGTTGCTGACTGCTCTGCTTTCCTGCCTCATCACTCTCTGCATGTCTCTGCTCAATATTCCTGGAAAGGTTAAGATATGCCACAAAGTCTCTTTGATCTCTTAACATGTGTAACGTCCGAATTTCACCTCACAGTCTCTTTTTTTCCAGTTGCAAAGCTTGTAATTCGGTTTGTTTCCACACCCCTCCTGCCTCTCATTTTATTTTGAAGAAATTCTGCTCTGGGTCAGCTACTTCCCAATCCACGTTCCCCTCTCTCTACTGTCCCTCTTATTGCAGGGCAGATTGTAATATTCTGTTAACCCGAATGGGAGGAAGTTTTCCCAATGTTGAAATCCAGGTTTCATAAGTTTATTCCCATTCTGAACTTTTATACCTAAAGGCTCTTTGTTCTGCTTTGAACACGGGGAGATTTTCTCTTTCAATGTCCTAGTTTCCAAAAGCTGCTCGTACTGTTCTCCGGTACCTCCCTGGTCGTAATTGGTCCCTGAAACGTTTTTTTTCTCAATCCTCGCCTACAATTCCAAACTGCCTTAAAAGTTCCACCTCCTGTCCCCTCTTCAATATTCTCTTTTGCGATTTATCTGTAGATCAGTAATTCTTAATTAACTCTTCCATTGCATCGCACTTTTTGATATCAAAGGTATCTTAGCCATTTAGTTCGTAAATCCTTCGTCCTTCTTTCCCATTTTTTCCTTGTCTTCTGACTGGAAATTTATTGATAAATATTCCAACTGCAGTCCATTTATTCATCCTGACATATATTTCAGTCCCGCTGATCTATTATCTATTCTCTCAAAATTCAATCCCTTATGCCATACAAGTTAGTAACGGCTGCCAATTATTATAAATGTTCCCTAACTCTGCAACTCACAAGCGTCACTTGCCAATCTATCAGTCTCTAACACAAATATTTGAAGGTCAATACGGAATTGTGCATGTAAATAAGATCACAATGGTTAAACTGTAGAGTCTCTGTCTCTCTCTTCCACAACGACACCCACAATGCCTTTCTGCAAGCTACAGCTTCTCTCTCTTACACACACAAACACACAAAGTCTTTCTGCAAACCAGAGCACTCACACACATACACACATCCACACACACAGACGCACACACAGACACAGGCACATAGAACACAACATGAACAGACCTGGAGGCGACTGGAAAACCTACCGCACAGCTCATGAATTGGTAAAAACAGGAACTTATGAACACCACGTGGTATTTTGTCTGAATCTCTTTATTCTATACTACTCACTCCCTGCGCAGTTTTCCTCAATGATCCTTTGTGCCTGCTCAAACTTTAATTTACCCTCAACCTTCTGGTTCTTTGGATCAGAGAGACCCACCAGCAGTTTTCTTTGCACATCTGCATTCCCAAGAACCTTCCTTCATTGACAGAATATAGTCCAGATCAGCAGCAAAACGCTCACCCTTTCTTTTGTGTGTGGCCAACCGTCTTGCCCAACTTTCATCTTGCAAAATTAAAGCCGTCTTCAATGACTTCCCACAATCTCTTTGGTCTTGTGTGGTTTATGCAGTTGATTTTCCCTTTCTTATCAGATAATATTAGCATAACAAATTGTGCTAGCTTGCTTTGTGAACTACACTGATCATCGTTTGCCACACTGGCTCTCTACATTACACTTAACCTATCACATTACCCCACCATTATCTTCAGCATTATCTCATCTCGCCGATCACAATGCACAACCATTATGTGTTAATGTAGCCCTGTAATATGATCTCGGGTGTGCATTGCAACACTAGGTTAACTACATAACTGTCAGAATAACTTCCATACTAGGTCAAACCACTCAATACATATTCTTGCGCAAGTAGCCCAGAGTATAAATTTGCAATTTGATTCGGTAAGTGTATAGCAAAAACTCCTGGAGTAAGTCAGCTGTGTTGACTACCAGGTTTTAAAACTGACAATTTATTCACAAAATTACGGAATAAGACACAAAGAACACAGTAAAGAAAAGCTACATAATTCACCCTATCCAATCTCGACTTAATTATCCTGAGCCGAATATGCACAATAGTTGCAATGAACAAAAACATGAAACAGAGCATAAAATGAAACAAGAGCTCAGAGGTTGACGTTTGAAGAGCAAAGCGAGAGAGAGTTTAGTAGCGTGGTTCCACAAAACTACACTGCTAACTGACTCAAACACTCCAGTTTCTGAGACTGAAACTCCCCTTTCATTGTGCAGGTCTCTTCTAAAACATAAGCTTTGGACTAAAGTCTCGTCGATTCAGAGCCTGCGGAGTTTGCGAACTCCTTGAAATTTAAAAGAAAATGAAGAACGCAGGATCCATGAAAAAGGACCAGCCATTAGGGGGAAAAGGACTAGCTTTTTGACACCTACGCCCTTGAACAATAAACTGTTAATATCAAAAGATGGCTTTGTTTTCAAAAGCCTTTAAAAAAAACTTCGAAGTACTCGAACACACATATCTACACTATAAGAACTATGCATATGGAAACATTCACAAACAAGTCGGAACTCAGGCCATGGCAGACCAGAAACCAAACACCTCTCTATCTCATTCGAATCTCAACAACAACTGGCAATCTCGTGTTTGCACCATGCAACATGTTCAATTGTCAAAATGAATTGTAAACAGCAAGCTCCATTCAAATCGTCGGGCATTTTTTTCTACTTGAATTTCTCAACAAATATCAATGGGTTCTGTTCAGTGTATGGGATTGATTGAATGCGTTGGTGGTGATACAATTACTGAAATATTATAATGGCAACAGCAAGCTCAAAGTCTCTTCCTCCATCGATGAACATTTCTGTTGATGAACTTCCAACTTCCTGGAAAAATACCCGATGGATCTTTCTATTCCCTCGTCATCCTTCCGCAGAAGCGTCGCACCAACACCCACAGCACTGGCATCGATAGCCACCATGAAATGCTTTGTGTAATCCAGTGTGCCCAATATTGAGGCAGCGATTAAGACAATTTTTAGGCTGTCAAATGCCTTTTGCCAATCTGCTGAAAAATGAATCTTTTTAACAACCTTGGTTAGTGGAGCAGCCCCGCTGCTAAAATTCGGCAAAAACGTACATTAAAAGCCATTTAATCCCAGGAACAGCGTACTGTTTTTTTTTTTCATCGACAGTGTGGGACATCCCCCAATGACTTTCGTTTTTGCATCCCCCGGACTATTTATGCATGTGCAACAACGTGGCCCAGGGAAGGTGACTTGGGCTTAGCAAGTTCAATATTAGCTACGTTTACCACCAAGCGTACCTTCCGAAGTCGAACAAAAATGTCAGGTGCTGT
>NC_057717.1:77283969-77286119 GCF_004010195.1 Chiloscyllium plagiosum | reverse complement strand
TCCTTCTAGTCCGCGTGTAAGATACTTTATGGCTAACTAATAACTCTCAAGACCCAGAACTGAGCCTTCACGTCTCATCCGCGCATAAGCCTTCTTCTTCCTCTTGACAAGAACTTCAACTTCTTTCATAACTCATAACTCAAATCTGCCTAAATGCCTGATAGGTGTACACATATCAAGGATACGCTGTAGGTGTTCCTTGAATAAGCTCCAGCTTTCAAAAAGTGTATCCATCCCCTGCAATTTCATTCCTCATCCTATGTATCCTAAGTCTTGCCTAGTGATATCATCATTGCCTTTCCCACAGTCATACCTCTTTCCCTGCCGTGTCCACCTGCTCCTGCCCATTGCTATTGTAAACATAATCTAATTGTGGTCACTATTGCTAAAATGCTGACACAACCCCAAATCTAACACCTGTCTGGGTGCATTCCGCAGTACCAATTCTAATATGGTATTTCCTCTTGTTGGTCTGTCACATACTGTGTCAGAAAAACCTCCTGCGCAGATTTTATAACGTTGACACATCCAAGCAATTTGAACGATTGCATTCCTCGACATCCCTGGAGCAATTTGGAGCCCGAAGGAAAACTCCCAACAGTGTGACCTATCCTTACCTATTTGTAACCACAGCCCAAATTACCTCAGTGTGTTAGTCCTCAAACGTTCTCTCAGCTGCTGTAATACTACCCTTGATTAGCAATGTCACATACCTGCTGCCTCCCCCGCATCACTCTATTACCATCTTCTCTGTACTTGTTAAATCCTGGAATCTGCAACAAACTTGCTACATCTTAATCCTGGAATCTGTAACAAACAATCCTGTCCCTCTTCTAACCATGTCTCTGAAATGGCCATAATATCAAAATCCCAGGTACCAACACATGCTGCACGTTCACCCACTTATATCTCCAGTTCAGATGAAAACAATCTTATTTGTAAAGGTCCCATCTTCCCCAGAAAGACCTCCAATTATCCAAGATTCTAACCCCACCGCACCATCTCTGCAGCCACGTGTTCAGGTCCAATCTCTCCATCTTCCTCACTTCACGAGCACGTCGCACAAGCAACAAGTCAGAGACAAAAGCTCTGTTTGTTCCAACTCCAAGTTTCCATCCTGGATCCCTGAACTTCTCTCATTGATTCCAACCTTCCTCCCTCCCTCTGTCGTTGGTGCCGATGTGGGCTAAGACTTGGGGATTCTCCCCGTTACACTCAAGAATCTCGAAAACACGATCAGAGACAACACAAACCCTGGCATCTGGGAGGCAACGTGCCAATCGTGAGTCTCTCTCGTTCCAAAGCGTGTGCAAGCTTAGGACTGTTTTCACTAGAAAGCCGATCGTCGAGGGAATGACTGATTCAGGTCAACACAATCAGGAAAAGTAGGGAAAGGGTGGATAAAAGAAGTATTTTCTCAGCGTGGGGAACTCAATTACTAGGGGTCAGGATTTCAAAGTGACTGGTTAAATGTTTCGGGAAATAATGCATGGAAAGTTCTTTATGCGGAAGGTAGTGGGTACCTGGAATGCGTTGCCAGCGAAAGTAGAAGGCACACGAAGGGTAATATCATTTTCGATATATCGAGACAAATACATGAATGGGCATGGAGCATGGGGACACAGACGCTTTGGAAAATAAGTGACAGGTTTAAATAGAGAATTTGGATTGGCGCAGGCCTCTTTCTTTAGAGACCACAATTTCCCTTCCCACGTGGTTAAAGATGCCCTCCAACGCATCTCGTCCACATCCTGCACCTCTGTCCTCAGACCCCACCCCTCCAACCGTAACAAGGACAGAACGCCCCTGGTGCTCACCTTCCACCCTACCAAACTTCATATAAAGGCGGAGAAAGTGAGGACTGCAGATGCTGGAGATCAGAGCTGAAAATGTGTTCCTGGAACCACAAGGGACCGCCTAGGAACCCTCCAATCACAAGGGATGAACTCAGATTTCTCCAGTTTTCTCATTTACCCTCCCACCACCTTGTCTCAGTCCCAACCCTCGAAATCAGCACCACCTTCCTAAGTTGCAATCTTCCTCCTGACCTCTCTGCCCCCACCCTCACCCCCACCCCCACTCCGGCCTATCACCCTCACCTTGACTTCCCTCCACCTATCACATTTCCAAAGCCCCTCCCCCAAGTCCCT